>NC_054829.1:36340130-36643161 GCF_018345385.1 Vulpes lagopus
GTTGTATGTACCCACCAAAATTAAGATACAAAATTGTTCCACCACATAACGCTCCCTCATGCTATTCTTTTAGGTCATGCCAACCTCCCATTCCCCCATTCCTATCAACCTGGGAATCACTAACATGTTCTCCACCTCCCATAATTTTATAATTTCTATAATGGCATATGAATAGAATCACACAATATGCTACCTTTTGAGACTGGCTTTTTCATTCAGCATAATCTCCTGGAGATTGATCCAAGTTGTTGCATATATCAATAATCCATTCCTTGCCATTGGTATTTAGCTATTATGAATAAAGATACTATGAACATTCAAATACAGGGTTTAGTGTGAACATAAGTTTTCATTTGAGACAAATGCTCAGAAGTACAGTTGTTGTGTCATATGGTAAGTGCATATTTAGTTTTATAAGAAACTGCCAAAATATTTTACACAATAACTGTACAATTTTACATTTCCATCGGTAACATATAATTGATCCAGTTTCTACAAATTCTTGTATTTGACATCATTTGGTATCATTATTCATTATTTTAGGCATTCTAAGAGCTGTTTCATTTTAGGCATTTAGTGTGTAGTGACACTTGTGATTTTAATTTACATATCCCTGATGGCTAATAATGTTCAACACCTTTTTATGTACTTACTTGTCTGTATGCCCCCAAATGAAATGTCTGCTTATGCATTCTACCCAACTTAATAGAATTGCTTTCTTACTGTTGAGTTTTGAGAATTCTTTTTTTTTTTTTAATTTTTATTTATTTATGATAGGCACACAGTGAGAGAGAGAGGCAGAGACATAGGCAGAGGGAGAAGCAAGCTCCATGCACCGGGAGCCCGACGTGGGATTCGATCCCGGGTCTCCAGGATCGCGCCCTGGGCCAAAGGCAGGCGCTAAACCGCTGCGCCACCCAGGGATCCCGAGAATTCTTTTAATAACCTATATAAAGATCTTTGTTGGATATGTGATTTGAAAACATTTCCTTTAGTCTATACCTTATTTCCTCATCCTCTTCATCATTTCTTTCATAGAACAAAAAGTCATACTTTGATGAGGTCCAATTTGTCAATTTTTCCTTAGTGGATTGTTCTTTGTTGTCATATATAAAATTATTTCACTAGTCCTAGGACCTAAAGATTATTTTTAAATAAATTTTTAGTTTTATATTTTAGTCCATGATGCATTTTGAGTTAATTTTTATGTGAGGTATGTCATATAGGAAAAGGGTCTTTTCTCCCCCCAATGGATATTCAATTGCTCCAGTACCATTTGTTGAAAAAGTCTACTTATACTCTATTGAATTGCTTTTTTGTGTTGGTAAAAAATAACTAGTAAGTTGGGCATATTTGTGTGGGTGTATTTCTGAGCTCTCTATTCTGTTCATTTATCTGTGTGTCTGTCTGCCAATACCACATTCTCTATAATAATGTAACTATATAGTAAGCATTAACATTGCATAGAGTAATTGCTTCTTTATTCTTTTTCAAAATTGTTTTAGCTTATCTAAGTCTCTTGTTAGTCCATACAAATTTTAGAACAAGCTTATCTATGTCTAAAATATCCTTACTGGTATTTTTTAAAGGATTTTATTTACTTATTTAGTGAAAATGAAAGGGCAGACAGAGAAGAAGAGAGAGAATCCCAAGCAGACTCCATGCTGAATGTAGAGATGGATGCAGAGTTTGATCTCACCATCCTGAGGTAATGACTGAGCCAAAACCAAGAGCTGGATGCTTAACTGACTGAGCCACGTGAGTGCCTCCCTTATCAGATGCTAGGTAATAGAAACTGCATAACATCTTTTCTGTGTTGAGTCTTCCAAAACATGAATTTGGGCAACCTTTAAGTGCAACTTTCCAACAGACATTGGTGTCTGTTTCAGTTGAAACTGGTGTCCAGTTTCAACTCAGAGATATGGACAGCTGGAGAGAGCATTGCTCATACACTTATAACAAACAAAAAGCTGGACAAACTGCTAATAAACAACTTGTTGATCACATTAAATAACTAATATCACAGATAAAACTGAGCAAAAACTGGAGAAAGAAAAACATGTACAGGAGAAACAAGACTTTAGTATTTATTCACTGGGAGGCAGATATGTACAAACACCATATAGTCCAGGAAGAAAAATTCAGGTAAAATTTTAAATGGATCACTAAAGGCCAGTTATAGGTAACAGTAAGTGTATGAAGCAGACATGAGAGGATTAACATTCACTCACTTGTAGGCTTACTTTCCATGAATACCATAAAATATACAAAGAGAAAATGTGAAAGAATTCTGAGACAGTTTCTATCCTGGTGCTGCTTGATTAACCATTGATTAAACATCTCCCAGACCAATTCTCCCATTTCTCCCGTCGTACAAAAGACTTAATCTATAAGGCAAAGGGCAACAAAAACTATAATAGGCAACTGGTAGAAGCCCACTGAAGTTAGCAGAAGAGAAGAAAAACGGAAAATCTCAACCATTGGAGAAGGGACAGAAATACATGCTAGACCCAGGACTGGAGCTCAAAGGGAGTTAGGAATATTTATGAAGGCAAGGCTCCTGAAATACAGGGACACAAGGATTGCAGGAGACAAGGCTTAATCAGAGCAACAGAGAAGTACCTGCCTATTGTATTCTCTATCAGCAGGCTAGTAAAAATAAATAAAAGTAAAAATAACAACAGAATACAGATGTAAAGCTATCAAGAGAGCACAGCACAAAGGAAAGACATATAGGTAAGAAGATACTGAGAAAATAATCTTGTATCAAGCACCCCATAGCCTCAACCCAAAGTAGTATTACTAGAAAATGTGAGGTCTGTGATCACCATAATAATTTAAACTTCAAACCCCGAATAACTACTGTCTAGATTAATACAAGCCACAAGGTCTACCAAAGGTAAGGTATACTCATCTTCAGGCATAAAATACATTTTTCTCAGGATCTACTTCCTTATTTAAGATGTCCAGGTTTCAAAAAATTATGATACATAATATAAAGGCAAGAGAAACAAAGTAATCATCAAAACATGCTTCAAATAGGACACAAATTTTGGAACTATCAAACAAGGAATGTAAAGTAACTATAATTAATATGTTGAAAGGTCTACCTGAAAAGGAAGATAATATGTAATATCATATTAAGCAGGGTGATGAGATCTAAGATAGAATCAAATGGAATTACTAAAAATGAAAAAGAAATTGACAGAGATAATGCCTTTTGAAGGCTCATGACAAGAATCAGCAAAGATTCTGTGAAACTGAAGTTATTAGAAACTACTCATACTAAAATAAAAAAAGGGAAAGGAAAATAAGAAATTTAAATAAAACTGAACAGAACAGTCAAGAGCTGTGGAACAATATCAAAAGATCTAAACATATATGCACTTGAAATTCCAGAAAGAACAGAGAGAGAACAGATCAGGAGAAATATTTGAAGAAATATGTCATAATTTTGGAAGATTTTTGGCCATTACATCAAACTAGGAATCTAAGAAGCTCAGATCGCCAAAAAAAAAAAAAAAAAAAAAAAAAAAAAAAAAAAAAAACCCTATGAAAACTTGTAAAAACCAAAGACAAAGAGATAGCCTTGAAAGCAAACATAAAACAAAAACATATTTCCTAAGGTTTACAGAGCATTTATTGTCAGCAACCATGTAATCAAAAAGACAATGGAGGCTCTTTCAGGTGCTTTTAAAGAAAAAAAAAATCTGTGAACTCATGATTCTAGACCAGCAAAAATATATATTTCAAAAATGATAAATAAAAGCTTAGTGAAATAAAGACTAAAGGAATTTATTGATAACAGACTTACTCTAAGAAATTTTAAAAGAATTTCTTCAAGCAAAAGAACTTGGATCAGTCAGAAGAGTGGATCTTCACAAAGAAATGAAGAACATTATAAGGGGAATGAGGTGGCATAAAATAAAAATCTTTTAAAACATATAATTGCTCTAAAAAATAACTGCCTGAAAGAGTAACAATGTATTGTGTGGTTATAAATATGTAAAAGTAATACATGTACAACAATAGCATAAAGAATGAGAGGGAAGAATTGGGAATATACTGTTATAAATTCCTTATAACTGAAGGGGAATTATATTATTTGAAGGTAGACTCAGGGCAGCCCCAGTGGCCCAGCGGTTTGGTGCATCAGCCCGGGTATGATCCTGGAGACCTAGGATCGAGTCCCACATCAGGCTCCCGGCATGGAGCCTGCTTCTCCCTCTACCTGTGTTTCTGCCTCTCTCTCTCTCTCTCTCTCTCTCTCTCTCTCTGTCTGTGTGTGTGTGTGTCTGTCATGAATAAATAAATAAAATCTTAAAAAAAAGAAGGTAGACTCAGATTAATTAAAATGTGTATTATAAAACCTATGGCAACCACTAAAATTAATTTCAAAAAGAGACTAAATTATGAGCTAATAAAGCTGAATTGTAAAAAATGCTCAGTTCCCAAGACAGGACAAAAAAGAGAGAGAAAAAAACAGATGGAATAGAAAATAGCAAAACAGCTGGCAATATGGTATATTTTAATTCAAACATGTCAATAATTACTCCAAATGTGAATGGTCTAAACACACCAATTATAAAAAAAAAAAAATCTTGTCATATTGAATTTAAAAAGCAAGACCAAGCCATATGCTCTTTATAAGAAACCCACAAAGGCACAGATAGATTAAAAGGCAAAGGGTGTAGAGATAGGTTATGCAAATACTACCAGGAAAAAAAGAAAAAGCTGAAATATCTATGTTAGTAGTTACAGACAAAACAGACTTCAGACATGAGACATTAGTTGAAGTAGGACCATACAAAAATAGTTATGACAATATAATTATGACAGTTTTCACCATGGTGGTTGCCAAGATTGATTAAGCTGAACTAGTTAGCTATATGGGTGCCCTAACTACTGCTTGGTAAGGAAAAACACCTTTCCAGTTAGAGGCAGACCCATTTTCTCTTCTTTGATCTAGCTTTCCTGAAAAGCCTGATAAAACAAAATTGTCCAAGTGTCACCCTTTAAGAGACCCTAAATGGCCTGGACAAAGGGCTAACAGAACCTGGATTGTCCCTGATTCCAAACTGAAGGGATCTAGCCACTCAGCTTTCCGCAGGCCTGGGTCTTCCCCTCTCACACAGGTGATTATAATTTCCCATAGGCCTCAAGGTCTCCAGGTGTTGTATAGCTATGGTCAACTGTAAAAGTCTGTACTTCATTTTTTTTTTTATTTTTTTATTTACGATAGTCACAGAGACAGAGAGAGAGAGAGGCAGAGACACAGGCAGAGGGAGAAGCAGGCTCCATGCACCGGGAGCCTGATGTGGGATTCGATCCCGGGTCTCCAGGATCGCGCCCTGGGCCAAAGGCAGGCGCCAAACCGCTGCGCCACCCAGGGATCCCAAGTCTGTACTTCAAAACCCAAACTTCTTACATCAAGCTGTCTATCCACTCTCCAACAAGGTTGGTATTATGCTTGCACAGGATTGATTGTTGGAGTAAGAAAGCTTCATCTCATGGGACAGATGCACAAATCAACACCCATTGAGTCCTAGACTCAAATGTCTCACTGTGAAATGATGCAGGGATGGGTGTTGTCAAGGGGGACTTACCTTTTCTTTTTCTCCTACTTATTCTTAATTTATAAGAATTTACATTCCACCTCCCCAATAAAATCTATCCTTAACTCATACTCAGTTATGCTGTGCAGTACTTTCCAAATCATGGTGCATAACAGAATAGCATGGCATGGAAACTTCAGGTTAAATTCTACTGAATTTTAGTCATTCCAGGGCCTAGAGTGTAACCATCTAAATGGGACCTTAGGCAATAATATTTTACAGTCTCCAAGCACCTTAAAAGTATCATATAAACATGTCAGAACTGATTAGATACACTAACTAGTCTAACGTGGAACTTCCCTGAGCTTCTGGTGGAACTGGGAACCCCTAGCAATTAAATTATATGGGAAACATGCAAAAAGAAAGGGCCCTCTAGAGAAGTGAAGGGCAAAGAAGTTCGATTTCATTTATACATCACAGAGTTCAGGCTCAAACATGTCCCCGATTAAAAATAACATACTATGACCACATAAGAAACTTTTTATGTTTCCTTTTTACTTAAAGACCAGCAAGGGCAAATAGACCTATTAGGAAGAAGGCTTAGAAATTCCAACTTTGTATTGAGGATTATATAGCCTTTGAACTTCAGACAGAGTTCATATTATCCCTAGAGAATGGTGTGTGAACATTCACTTGAATCTATTACCATAAATCCTAACAGTGCAGTTGCCTTATGAAGGGCATCTGGTCAGGCAGAGAATCACTTACTATAAAGTGCCAAATTTAATGAGCATCACTTCACTATTTCCACTTTAAAAAAACCCAGATGATTTTAGTTCATGAAAGTCCTAGCTAAAATCAGCCCCATGTCTCCAACTAAGAGAGCAAAAGTCTGTGGTGAGGCATGGTAAGAAATAACATAACAGTTTTTCTTCCTAAGAATTATATTAAGTACCAAGTCTAGCATATCAACAACTTATACAATTAGATAAATTTGCTAAGAAAATTTAAGCTAAGAAAAATTCTGAACCTAAATGCATTAAATAATTTTATAATTTCACTGCTTTCATACAAGCAGGCAAACAGGGGCGCCTGGGTGGCTCAGATGGTTAAGTGTCTGTGTCCGGCTCAGGTCATGATCTCTGGGTCCTGGAATTGAGTCCCATATCAGGCTTTCTACTCAGTGGGGAATCTACTTCTCCCTCTCCCCCTGCGCCTCTCTCTCATCTCTCTCTCTCTCAAATGAATAAATAAAATCTGGGGGGAAATGTAGGCAAACAATGAAATTCCAGGCTGAAAGTCATCTTGGTTTGTGTTCCTTCTGAAAGCAGAGCCTGGGACTAAAACTTGGTGCCATAGGTTTTTGGCAAGGGGAGTGGTTATAGAGAGAGTTGATCTCAGAAAAGAAAAGTGAGGATGCAGTGAGAATAAGACAGGGGAGGAGAAGTAGACTTCAGGAAGGCTATGCAGCAGCAAGCATGAAAGTGCACCAAGTGCCCAAGATGGGATGCTGTCAGCATGAAGTTAATATAAACAGATGCTGTGGCTGAAATCACAGGGGATTGAAGGACTATACCTGGGGCACCAGACACATCTGCTCTAGAGTCCTATGGATACACTTTAATGACAGACAAACCAAGAATTCTAAAATTTATAATACTCCAGTCTTTGGAGGATTTCCATAAGACCTGTTGTGTTTATGGCCCTTTCAGCTGCACACTTAGAGTTGAGTATGCAGGGCGCCTGAGTGGTTCAGTTAAGTGTCTGCCTTCTGCTCAGGTCATGATCCCAGGGTCCTAAGACTGGCCCCACATTGAGCTCTGCATCAGGCTCTCTGCTCAGTTGGGAGTCTGCTTCTCCTTCTTACTCTCCCTCTATGCTCTCTCTCAAATAAATAAAATCTTAAAAAAAATAAACTAATAAAGTTTGAATTAACAATATTTTGTTACTTCTGAATCTCCAATAAGTTTATTACATTTAATCATCAAAATGTTAGGCCATGTTCTTTATCAGAAACCTTTCTATAATGAGAACACAAAATCTATGGCCTTTTCTAAGGACTTGGGATGATGAGAAACTGAAGGAGCAATTTTGCAAGTGGCAGGAATGTAACAAAATGAAAACCCCAAATACATTCTATTTGCCAATGGTATAATTAGAATAGAGTGAAAAGTGAGGGCAGGTCCTGAAGGTTCAGACCCATAGTTACCATGACCTTTTCCAGCTTCTGAGAACAAGGGGAAGGATTGCTCCCTCAATCTTCTAACCATCTCCTGTTAGGTGCTCCTCTTGCATTGTCCCAAAGCACACTGCTTATCTCCCCCACTCCTAACATTATCACACTGATGTGTGAGGAAAACAGTTGGAATCATGCACTCCTCTGTTGTTTACTTCTTGTCCAGGTGGCTCAGTGGTTTAGCGCCACCTTTAGTCCAGGGCGTGATTCTGGAGACCCAGGATCGAGTCCCATGTCAGGTTCCCTGCCTGGAGCCTGCTTCTCCCTCTGCCTGTGTCTCTGCTTCTCTGTCTCTCTCTGAGTCTCTCATGAATAAATAAATAAAATATTAAAAAAAAGAAGAGCAGAGGGCCTGCTACAGAATATTCAGTACATATTTGTTTCTAAGAAACCATAGAGCTTATATAAAGTATGTTTAACAAAAACCATTTTCTCTGGTCCCCATAGATGATATTGGTAGAATGTGCAGGGGTAAGAGGTACTACAGGATACAGCACCAGAATGGGTCTGCCCTCACTCAGGAAGGAGGAACCAGTTAGCAAAACTTGTAGCAAACAGTATGTTCTCAGACCAAGATTTCATTTCTCCTGAGGAATTTAGAAAATCAGGGGATCCCTGGGTGGCTCAGCAGTTTAGAGCCTACCTTTGGCCCAGGGCATGATCCCAGGGTGCTGGGATCGAGTCCCACATCAGGCTCCCTGCATGGAGCCTGCTTCTCCCTCTGCCTGTGTCTCTGCCTCTCTCTCTCTCCCTCTCTCTCTCTCTGTCTCTTGTGAATAAATAAATAAAATCTTTTTAAAAAAAGAATTTAGAAAATCTGCTTCAGAACAACCTCAGGGGTAAAGTAATAATTATAAAAACTAAGGAAAAACAGAATAATTTCTTATAAGAAGTAGGTGCCAAAGAATAACACCAAATTGTACACCACAATGTATTTGTATAAAAAACACTGGACTGGAATATTAAAAATGGATACATTTGATTAAAGAGATATTGGTGTTGTGGACTGTGGGTGTTTTATTTCTGGAGTTGTTGCAAAATTGGAACAACAAATAAAACATCTTAAAATGGAAATAACCTTACCCATTGCACCAAAGATGTAAACACACACTAGCGTTCAACAATCTGTTACAAATATAGACAGCAAATAGGCATTGAATATTTAGCATAAATATTTTCTACTCTTTCAGCAGCTAACAATAAACATGAAGAACACATTCATAGAATGAAAAAGGAAAAAATAGTCTCTAGTATCCTTGATGCGACTCTAAGCCAATTTCACCTTAACAGTCTGAAATTCCAGGAGCAGATGGTCCGGCGATGCCAGCAGTGACCATTTTATCATCAGCATATGGAAAGGGGGCTCTCGTACTGTACAGTCACAGTGCTGCCATTTCTGATCCAGGCATGAGATTAAAACAAATTCCAAAGGTTTTTAAATTGACTGTGTCAGACTCTGTTTCTTAAAATGATTCACTTGATGCTGTTCCTCTTCGTCTTGACAAGAGATTTAAGAGAAGGCTCACCCTTCATTCTAATTGCTAGAAATTAATCATGAGTGATTGAAGCCATGTGCTACCATGGTAACCTGGGTCTTACTGAGTAGCTCTTCTCCATTTCAAAGAATTAAATCACTCTGTTAATAAATTAGTGCTAAAGTCATCTCCATCTTCCCACCCCATACCGCCCTGATCCTTCTAGCCCACCCCGCCCAGCCGCCATTCTAAATTGCATGAGATGAGAATTAACACACAAACTATCCTCTGGGCATTGAAAAATAGACAGCAAATAAGTATTGAGGGATTTGTTTCCAGAATTCCATCACCTTTTCTATATAAAGAAGGCTTTTCAACCTCCGCACTATCGATGTTTTGGGCTGGAAAATTCATTTGTTGGGAAGAGGGTGTCCTATGCATTACAGAATCCCTGGCCTCTACCTTCCAGGTGTCACTAGCAACCCCTCCCCCCACTCACATTTGGCATAACCAAAACTGTTTCCAGAAACTGCCAAATATCCTCTGGGAAGCAAATCACCTCTGGATGTGAACCACTGAAATAAACGAAGGCCAAGGCATGAGGTACCTTGTTAAAAAAATAAAGAACACTGATGCATTTGAGCATGCACACATTATGGTCCCACTAAGGTAGTTTTATATGAATTACATGTTTGTTTATATTAAATGTGTGGTTTGATTTCTGATCACTGGGCCTGCCCACCTTTTAAGCTTACTGGAATGGCTTAAAATCCAGCAAGGTTCAAATCTATTTACTCTGTATTTCCTTGAATTTATAAAAGCTCAGTAAAGAAATTTGAACCCAAATTAAGCTTTAGAATGCATCTATTTAGATATTAAAGTCCTACAAAACAGAGATGATGTCTTATTCATTTATATTTGCTTATTTATATTATGGTCAGCATGGTGCTTTACATACAACACCTGGGAGAACCTTTTGAAAGGGCTTTAGAACAAAAATAAGACAGCACCCAAAATAACCTTTTGGTCCTGCAGATCTAACATGTGGCTCAATTTCCAACCAACCACCTATTGATAAGAACACTTGTAGATACTATAAACAAAAGGGACACTAAAAAAGATATTGTTCTCTCTGACAAAAGAAAAAAACAAAATGAAACAAAACCCCTCCATTTAGATCAATGAGGGTGTTCTGAGGAAGAAAAAAAAATATCCTAATACACTCAAAGTGAATTACCTGTGATTATAGATAGTCAACCTTATTAATTCCCAGTAGAGACAAGTGCTCCTCTTTCTGTATTAAACCCTAACACCTTTATCCAGTCTCTTCCTAGGAGTAAAGATACTAAATAGTTAGCAACTATTTCAAATAATGCACAGATTTTCTCTGTTGCCCGGCTCTTAACTCTAACACCACAGACCTTGATTGAAAAACACTTCTCAGAAAAAAAGAAAAAGACAAAGAAAAAGAAAAACACTTCTCCCTGCTTAGTGATACCACATCTACCAAATTTAGTAGTGTGAGACTTGTTTGGCAAATGGAGTTGTATTATTAAATGCATACCAAAGGGCCAACTTCTAGAGTTCGAAAGAACTCTCCCGCTTATAATCAAGTTGTGTCTGTTCTGGATATATTTTTGCCTGTTCTGTTACATTTGATGCATATCCAAAATAAAAGTTTCACTTTATCAGCTAAAAATTACATTGACATAGAATAACTAATTACAGAAGAAACCACTGAAGTTCATATAGATCCCACCGAGCTGTCACCTAAAATTTCAATATTCCTTAAAGCCAGAAGAAAAGAAGGATCACACATTTAGTTGAAGGCCTTATACCTGGGTATTTACCCAAAGAAAATGAAAACACTAATTCGGAAAGATATATGCACCCCTTTGTTTATTGCAGCATTGTTTATAATAGCCAAGATATGGAAGCAAACTAAATCCATCCATTTTAAGATGAATGGATAAGGAAGACACAGTATACATATAAAATGGATATTATATCGCTTTAACTATGAATTTTTGCCATTTTCAACAACATGTGTGTACCTAGAGGGTATTATGTTGAATGAAATAAGACCGAGAAAGAAATACCATAGGATTTCACTCACGTGGAGTCTAAAAAAATGAATAAACAAACAAAAAGCAGATTCAGACTTATAAACAAACCAATGGCTGCCAGAGGGGAGGAGGTGGGGGGGATGGGCAAAATGGGTGAAGGATAGTGGAAGATATAGATCTCCAGTTATGAGATGAATAGGTCACAGGAATAAAAGACACAGGTTAAGGAATAAAGTCAGTGGTACTGTAATAATGTTGTGTGGTGACAGATGGGAGCTACACTTGTGAACATAACTAAAAGTATAGAGAAGCTGATTCATTATGTTGTACACCTGCAACACTGTGTGTCAGCTATACTCAAAACATTTTTAAGGTATTCTCAGACTTTCCACTAGCTCATATAACATTCCCATTCTGTCAGAAACCAAAGGGATGAGGAAACTGATTTTTTTTTTGAGATCTCAGGGCCATCAACCAAATTATTATCCCTAATTTCTAATACCTAACCCAAATAAACATCGATCATCAATTCCACCTGAAGCTACTTACATCACTGCAGTTAACTGATCTTCACTTTGTGTGCTCCTAGAACAGAAGAATCAACATCTTTTGTCTCCTCACCTAGAAAGGACAAACATATACTTAGTCATGGGATTCACTGAAGCCCCTCCTATTTTCCCCCAGTTCCTCAATTGAGACTTAGAAGCTATCTAAATTTCCCTTGTAACTCAATGCTGATATGTAAATGAATCTCCTGCTTTGTAGGAATCTCCTGCTATGTATATGTATACATATATGTATATATATATATATATATATATTTAAAAAGGCACCTAGAAAGGATTTCATTTGCTTGTTCTTAGCTGTAGTAGAAAAAAGACAAAGTTTCAAAAGATAAATTATATCAAAATTCCATCTATTATTTCAGGTATGACCCATCTCAGGTGGAAAATCACCCTCTCCTAATAAGATCAGAGAATATCCAAACTTTGCAAAACAACAATTGAGAGGATTTCTAGGTTTAACTGGATATTGCAACCAGTGGGGGCCAAATATTCCTGGGATTGAAATACCTCTTTATTAGTTGCCTAGTCCTCAGTAAGAGACCCTCTGCTCTGGGAGCCCAAGTGTAAGTAGATCTTCCAGAACCTAAAAATCTTAACAGCCTCCTTCTCTAGACATCCCTAAGTACTAAAAGCCCTTTTTTGTCTACTTGTGCATGAACCAACTGGACAAACCCCTAAGGGTTTTACTCATGAAAACCATCAAAAACCCATCACTGTGGCCTCATTCTTCACCCAATTGCAAAGGCAAGTTGTCTTAGAGCAATAACTTCCACTATAATAATTGTTGATGCTTCTTTTGAACTAGTTCTTGGTTTCCCACCTGACCTAGTGGTCCTTCACGCAATTTAGACATCACTACTGATGAATACACAACACTTTCATCTAGGCAACTACCTTCTTATGAAATTGTGCTACTTTCTTTCACATACTATCCACTGCTGCACTATGTGAACCCCACCATTCCCCTACCATTGTCAGGGAACCTCATGATCATCTCACCTCAATCAGGAAACTTCCTGCTACTTATTCAGATTGATTAGAGACTTATATTCTAAATCCAGACCTAGTATTCTTTTGTTTTTGGATAATGCCTCAAAATTGAAATTGGGGGTGGGGAAGGGGCTTAGTAAGCAGGCTCTGCTATCAGTAATTTAAGTCTCCTTTAAATATAGACCTCCGAGGTAAAATCAGCACAGATGGCAAAATGTAGTCCACTTACTAGAGTTTGCCAACTAGCTGAGGACCAGAGTAAACATGTGTACAGACAATAAGTATGCTTTTGGAGTAGTACATGACTTTGGGAAGCTTTGGAAACAAAGGTTTTGCCCGGCAAAACTAAACAAGTTAAGGAACTGTTAACTGTATTTGTACTTCCGGTAACTTGTTTGTTTCTTTGTTTCGAGTCATAGCTGACATACAACATTCTTTTAGTTTCAGGTATACAACATTATTTGATATTTACATATATTGCAAAATGATCATCAGAGTAAGTCTAGTTATCATGTGTCATTTTAGTTACAGAATTTTTTCTTGCGATAACTTAGCAACTTTCAGATATGAAATACACTATTATTAACTATAGTTGCCATGCTTCACATTATATCCCATGACATTTGTAATTTAAAATTTGTATCTTTGATTCTGCAAAAGCCCTTTAAATACCTTCAGATGGATTCTATCCAGCTTCTACCCTCCAAAACAGGTTTCAGTCACTTGTTGTCTATTTCTTGTCCAAAGGCTATAACCCTTAAATCACTATAATTCTGATTGGTTTTGTGTTTCCAATCTAAGGCATACCAAATTTTATACTAAATGACTAAAGCTCATACTTTATGGGAACCATTATAAATGAACTCCAACATTTTACCTTTACCCAAAACTATACTACCTTTATCAACCACAATCTGGAAAGATCAAAAAAAAAAAAAAAAAACGGCATCCTTAAACTAAAATTAGGCAAACAGTCAAAAATCCTTGAACTGTCTTAGCAAAGTTACTTGCAATACCCGAAATGGCCCTCACAGGCATGCAGTTATCCCCTTATGAACTGGTAACTAGAAGGCCCACATATTCTGATCACTTTCTATTCACTCCATTGTTAAAAAATAAAGAACCTCTGCTCTAAATAGTATGAGATGATTAACAGATAACACTTGGCACTGAACAGATGAGATTTGCAGCAGTTTATTAGTCATCTATCCTTAAAATCTGGAGAAGGAAAATACCAAATTCCATGTAGGACCATATCAAGGCTGTGCATGTGAACAGAGTGAACCACCACAGGCTGCAGAAGACAGGTTTTGCAGGATAGATGACTTTTGCTTCCTGCAGGAGGATATGATTGGCTTGTTTAGATAATTTCACAGGCTGTCAGGGAGGTGAAACTCATTAAGTTGAGGACTGGATGGTCTGCAGCTGGTCCAGCTGATAAAGAACTAGCTGAGTGGAAGGCTTTTCCCACTACACAGAAGGGCATATCTGTCAGAAGGCATAGCTAGGTCTTTAGGGCCCTAGAGGCTCAAAGATATCAAGACAGCACATGAAATTGTAAGTCTTATAATAAATACACCATGTGTTTAGGGAATTCACCTCTGGTACTAAAGTCTTCTCTGCTGCACATAAACATGGCAAAAAGTTGCAAGGGACTCATGTACTTACTTATTCCTATTACCAACAGATTTAGGCTGCCCTCCCACATATTCCTAAAAGGCCTCTATAGGATCTTCAACCACGAGATTTTATCTCCTTGAAAAGATATCAGAGAAAAAAATGCTCTTGAACCCTGTTGAAGGTACTGTTAACAACAATACAGCAGTTAACTTGAGAGAGTCAATCCTTGATTCACATGGTTCACAACTAAAATAATTCAGAACTCCACACAATTGGAATATTATTCAATAGAGGATTCAAATTCAGGATTCTCAGAGATCCTTTAGAAGCATCTGATCTTTGAAAACAAACAGCTGACCTAAGATCTTTGAAACAAGCAAACAACCTCAGATAGTGGACAGCTTCTACTCAAGACATCAGACTAAGACCTCTAATTCCTGCTTTGGTTTTCCTCTGCTTGCTTATAATCATTATTCTTCTCATTTTATAATATCTCTTACTGTTGTCCACCAAGAATGACCCTTTTTCTCTCTCTTCTTTTTTATAATGGTTTGGTCAGAACATACTGATTTCTAATGCTTTTCTCAGATTATTCCAGACAGTAGCCATTGCCAATTTATCAACTGCTGGATAGGTCATTCATCACCAGACTCCAATTATAAAAACTTCTGGGCAATTGTTGCCTCATCAAATGAAACTATAGAGAATTATAGCAGATTGCATTTCTACTTGTACAGATATGGACAAGTGACCTTAAAAAATCAATCCGTGTCTTTGCTATAGTCCTTCTCTTTTAGAAAAAGAATGAATTTTTACAGTCTTTTGATCATACCATGGATAAGTTGAATTCAATAACCCTCACAGAGCAATAAGCCAATTTCTTGCCACCAGGAAAAATCTAATAAAGATTAAAATATGAAACACAGCTAATATAAGACCATGGCTCTTACCTAATGTCATTAACAACTACTATTTTTCCTTGTTCTTCATGGAACAGTCAGATACTACTTCCTTTATAGCCAGGATGCCTGGTCCTGTTTTCCCCAGACTAACACTTATGAACTTTTAGAAGAACATTCTAAGACTTATCTGTACACAGATAAGTCCTTAAATCACCAAGGCTGAAAATTCCAACCCAAACACAAGTTCCAAAACAGGGTTGTACTTGATTATTTAAGCACTCAACCTGGGGAATTATTGACTCATTATTTATGTAAACAATAATAGCAGTGTTGCCAACAGTAGAGATCATTACAAAAAGAGAGAATAAAAAATGCAAAAAAAAAAAAAAAACACCTTATCACTAACTCTAGCAGAAGTTATTAATAATGCCACTTCCTAAATGAACTACAGACCAGTCTCAATTTGTTGGTATAAGTAATGATGGACATTGCTTTAGACTTTTTTCTTGGCTACTAATAATGGCATCTACCCATTGCAAATATTTCTCTCTATATTTGGGTCAATGGAATAGACAAGGTAGAGTAGGCTTGTTTTTGTCATAGAGCTCATGATGCTTCTCTGGTGCATTCTACCCAGGTGCTAAATGCTTCTGTGCAGCCATTTCTAATGAGATGATTACCATGGTGACACAACAATAACAAAATTCAGAAGATCTTACAATACTCTGGAAACAACTGAACAATTCTTGAGTGGTAAAGATCTGGATTTCTAGCATCCCCTACATTAGTCAACTTCTCACAAGTGAAAGAATATCCCAAAGGGAAAACTGAAACTGAATATGCAGTCAATGGCTAAACAATGTATGACAACAGAACTCTGCCCACAACCTCTTCAGCAATCAAGTTGCTAAACCATCATCTCTGCTGCAATAGACCCAGACCAGTCAGGACTCAGTCTATGACTTCCATAATTGTCACTCCTGCTGCCATCTCAGGATCAACCAGAGAAAGTCAAATATGTTCCCCAATCATTTATGAAGCCTCACTGCTAATTAACCTACTTTCAGCTTCCCTATGCCAACAACCTCCAATTAGATCGTGCTTGAAGCCTTTCTTTTTTTCCACTATAAAGCTGTGCTAATCCTTTGCCTGCCTTTGAGTCTCTGCCAAGTACAAGTGAAAGTGACCTGACTCTATTGCTATAGCAAATTCTAAATAGCCTCTATGTGTTCTTATTCTGTGATCTTCTCACACATGAGAGGTAATTAGGAAAGATAAGACATTTGGGTTAGGGGAAGAGCATTTGCAAAGACACTATGACATAAGATTGTGAAGATGTAAATGACTAAAATATGATCACTATGATGGAACAGAAAGAAGTAGGGGAAGGCAAGCTATGGGTTACATCTGGTAGGGTCTTTTCTTAGGCCATTTCAACAAATTAGTTTTTATTCTAAGAGCAATGGTAAACTACTTATAGGACTTAGGATAATGGAAACTAAGGATGTTCTATACATCTTTATTTTAATATAAAATTTATTTAAAAGTTAAAAATAGTATAAGGAACTCCATATATTAATTAGATTCACTAATGTTTATATTATTACATTTATTTTATCAGTCTCTTTGTTTGTATATGTGTGTGTGAGTTTGAGAGTAACTAGGAGATTTCATATGCCATCATCCCTAACTATGTCAGTGTATATTTCCTAAGAACAAAGACCTTCTCTTAAATAACTACAGTCTCAAGAAAATAACTGGAAATTTACACTGCTGTAGTACTATTATCTAATCCATAGCTATATTTAAATTGAATTAGTTATTCCAATAACGTACTTTGTAACTTTTTTTGGTTTGAAAACTCAGTTCAAAATCAAGCATTACATTTAGTTTTATCTTAGTTTTCTTTAAATTTAAAATTATTTCTTAGCCTTTTCCTGTTTTTAACTTTAACATCTTTTAAGAGTACAGGTCAGTTATTTGTCAGAAAGTCCCTCACTATGTGTTTGTGATATTACTTCATTATTAGATTCATGCATTTTATCAGATCACAGAAGTGATGTTGTGACCTCCACAGTGTGTTATAACAGCAGACAAATGATTTAAGTTTATTCTAGTATTGGTAATGTTAGCCTTTATAATTTGGTTAATATAGTGTCTGCCAGATTTCTTCCCTGCAAAGTTTTTATTTTTCCCTTTTGCAATTAAGAGGTAATTTATGGGGAGACATTTTGAGTCTATACCTACCTTTCTCATAAAACTTTCTCCTACTAGTTTTAGCATCTACTGATGACTTTCTAAATCTATCATTTCTTCTACATTTAGTAGTTATCATCTACATTAGTAGTAGTAGATGATTACATTTAGTAGTTATCATCTACATTTAGTAGTTATCAAAAAAGTTTCAAAATATATAAAGCAAAAACGTTGGAATTTCTAAAGGGAAAATAGATAAATCCATACTCATAAATGGAGATTTTAATACTCTTAAATAATTGATAAAATGACTAGAGGAAAAGTTAGTAAGGACATAGATCTAAAAAAGCACTATGCACACATTTGACCATTTCTCAATTTACACTCACCAACTGCCAACACAATCTTTCCAAATGTATAAAGAATGTTCATCAGGATATAACCACATGCTGGGTCATAAAATAGGTCTCAAATTTGAAAAAATTTAAGTCTTACAGAATATATTCCCTGACCACAACAGAATTAGAAATAATCACAACTCTAGTACAATTTTCTGAAAATGTTCTCTAATTCTTTAACACTCCTTGCTTCAAGTGAAGACCTTAGTTCCCTTTACCCTTGAGTGTGAGCTGTACTAGTGATTCCCTTTAAAGGGTTAAAATATGGCAGAAATAATGTGCATAAATTTCCAAAGAAGGTGATAAAAGACATAATAACCTGTAATTTTTGTCTTGGCTCTCTTTTTGATCACTCATTCTGGAAAGCTAACTGTCCTGTCATAAGGACACTCAGCCCTACAAAAGGATCTTGTAGTGAGGAATTGAAACCTCCAGCCAAACACTAGCACTAACTTTTCAGGTGTGTGAATGAGTCAGCTTCGAAGTCAATCCTGCAGCCAGTCAAGCCTTCAGGGACCTGCAGTCCTGGTTAACATCTTGACTAGAACTTCATGAGAGATCCTAAGCCATAACTACCCATCTAAGTCCTTCTCAGATTCTTTACTCACAGACACTGAGAATGTTTGTATTTTGCTAAATCTTGGGATGATTTTTATACCCAAAAGATCATCATATCTGAAAAGCCTCAAATACTTAAATATTAAATGACATACTTCTGGATAATCTCTAGAAAAGTTACAAATATTTAAATATAAACAATGTAAAAAACACAATTCTAAATAGCTTTTAGGACAGCATGATATCTGAAGATATCTGCTGTCCAGGCAAGATATCAGATATCTTGCTTCAGATATCTGATATCTTGCCTGGACTAGAAGGTTCACTTCCATGCTAATTCACTCACACACCTAACAAGTTAGTGCTGGTTTGGGGTCACAGGAAAAAAAAGTCACAAGTACACTCTTTTATATGATAAATAGAATGGTATAGAAAACACAATATATCAAAATTGAGAAGATACATTTAAGCAGTGCTTGAAGATATTTTATAAAGTTAAATAATATTTTTAGAATATTAGAATAAAAATCATTGCTCATAATTTCTCTCCTAAGAAGCTAAAATGATTGATCAGTTAAACATAAATACACAGAAGGAAAACATTATAAGAGCAGAAATCAATGAAATAAAATGCCAATGATAGTGAAAGTTGACAAAACCAAAAGTGGTTCTTTAAAACATTAATAAAAGTTGATAAGCCCTTGACAAGACTAATCAGGAGATTGAAAAAAATAAATAAAAATTACCAATATCAAAAATTAGGAAGGAACATCACTAGAGACCTTAAGTAATTAAAGGAATAACTAAAAGTATGCTTGATAAGTTTCTGATAGGTCTAGTGACCTAAGTGAGATGAACATTTCTTCAAAAAAGCACAATTTACCGAAACATTTCCTAAAATCAATAAAAAATGTGAAAAACTTTTTAGTAAGAAACATAATTCATTATCAAAAACCTCCCAATAAGAGAAACTCCAGTACATGGTGGTTTTTACTAATGAATTCCATCAAATATTTAAAAAAGAAACAATGTCTATTTTAGAAAAACTCTTTTAGAAAATACAGAAGGAGGGAATGCTTCCTAACTTATTCTGTGAAGTAAGCATAACCCAGACCCTGTAACCTCACAAAGATATTACAAGAAAAGTATGCAGGCATTGACAAAAATTGCTTAACGAAATGTAAGTAAATCAAATTTGGTAACATCTGTCAAAAACTAACATGTGATTATCCTTTACGCTATGCCTCACATATTCTATCTTTCATATCTAACCTAGAAAAAAATGTATACATGTACATGACATTATATACTGGAATGTTTACTGCAAGTTTTTAAGTTTAAAAAATGGTAAGTGATCTAACTAGTGTCAGGAGTGAAATAGCCACACATCAGTACTCTATGGAATATTTACTACAGCAAGGAAACTCTTATAGTAGTTCCATATTTAATAAATTAGATAGGTATCTAAAACATGCCATTAAATATAAAACACAAGTTGTAGAATACAAAAACAAGTTAGAGAATTATGAAAAATAAATATTTTATATTTTCTAAGAGAATTTAAGTATATAGGTATAGTAATGCATAGAAATATAGCTGGAAAGTTACATATTGAATGGCTAAGAAGGGTTATTTCTGTGAAAATGGAAAAGGAATCAAGGTTGGGGACAGTTGGAATAAAGTGTGTCAAAGGGAACTTCAGCATTATATATAAGATTCTAAATTTAAACATTCTAGTATTAAAAATGATACAGATCATGTATTTCTTATATAATTTAAAAATCAATAAAAATAATATGGTGCTCACAAAAAGATGAGAGGTGGAAAGAGGGAAGAGAGCTGAAAAAAAGAAATGGTGCTAACATTCTCAATGACCAAGTAGGGAATGAAAAAATACAGAAATAAACATATTGCACTATCTCAAGTTACAATGGTAAACAACCAAGGAACTAATAACAGTGATAAAAATATATAGGAAGGAAGGAATAAAAAGAGTTTTTCTTTTTCTTTTTATTCACAGCACCTCTATTTGTAACAGCCCCACCAGCACTAATCCATATAGCCATCAACAGGTGAATAGACAAATTGTTTTATAGGTACAGGATGGGATACTACACAACAACAAAAGGAAACAAAGTCTTGATAATTATGACTATGAAAGAATCTCAAAATAGTTAGTCTGAGAAGAAGCCATGCAAAAGAGTACATATGAAGAGTTGAAAGGTGTAAGTGATCTTATCCTGATCTGTCAAAGCAAGCCAATCTAAAAATCCAGACAGGGAGATAAGCAACAAGAGTTAATGCAGGTCATCCTAGGAAGCAGGACTGCACAGGGGCAGGGACTGTTGCTTTTCATTATAGGTCCTTCTATTACTTTAATTTATCTGTGTACACTGTCACTATTATTTTAAATATAAAAAGATTATAAAACATTCAACTCCACATTTTCTATAAAAAACTGAATTATCTTGTGTTTCATTTGAGTGTAGTGATATGGAAAAGGAGATGATTTAATTCTTATTTGAACAATAACATATTTTTTGTTTTACTTCTCAGTTGTGATCTCTTAATAAACTTTTCATTTTAGAATTTTTAAATGCATAATAACTTGTGAAGATGGATAGTACAGAGAGTTCTCATATCCAATTTTTCCTATTATTAACATCTTACATTAATATGGTTATATTTGTCATAATTAGTGAGTGAATATTGATTGATATAGTAACTTAAGCCAATACTTTATTCAGCTATCTTTAGATTTTGCCATTTTGCTTTTTCTACGCCATGATACCATCAAGAATATCACATTATATTTAGTTGCCCTATCTCCTTAGGCTCCTCTTGGCCATCAGACATTCCTTATTTTTTATGACTAACAGTTTTGAGAAGTACTGGTTAGTATTTTGCAAAATTTCCCACATTTGGGATTTGTGTGATGTTTTCCTCATGATTTGACTGGGGTTGTGGGTTTTTGGAAGATCCCAGTATAGTGCTATTCTCATTACATCATATCAAGAGCACATACTATCAGCATGATGTATAATTCTTGACCTTGATCATGTTGCTAAGATAATGTTTGTCAGGTTTCTGCACTCTGAAGTTATCCTTTTCCCCCTTATCTTTTTTTTCTTTCCCCCCTTTTCTATATTGTATTCCTTAGAAGGCAGTCACTATGTGCACTTTACATTTAAGAAGCAAGGAGTTATGATTCACATCCTTGAGGCAGAATGTGTAATTATTTACAATTCTTCCACAAGGAAGCGTTGCCTATTTTCCTACATTTATTTATTCAATCATTTGGTAATGTCAATATGAACTCATAGATATTTTATACTTTGGGTTATAATCTAATGCTATTTTATTTTGTTGCTAAAATTTTCCCAACTTTGATCATTATGGGGGCTGTTTCATTTGGTCCCTCTGTCCCTTTACATAACATCATTGCTTGTGTGTGTGTTTAGTTTAAACACTTCCTGCATAAGTAACCCTCTACCAGGACCATGGACAGTTCTGAGGATTCTTGTTATAGAAATTATGAACTTTAAAGGAACAAGAATAGAGCTGCTCTAATCATCACAGAATTCTTGGAAGCCTGCAACTTCCAACCAAGATAGCAAGATGCCCAACTAGAGCAGCTGATTTTATCACACCCTGTTGTTTTGCACCAACATGACAAAAATCATGTGATTGTCATGAACGCTAAACTAAAAAGTGTCTGAGACCTTGTTCTTAATGATGGAACTCCTATTCCATTTTGTAACTTTAAAATGCTGTCCTCCATATTGATAAGGAAAAAATGAATAAGGCTACTTTTGAACTTGTAGATAGAAAATTTTCTCATTTGAAATAAAGGCACATAATATATCCAACCACTTTCAGACCGTGCTGCTAGCCTGTCTGTGTAAGGACCATCTCAGCTAAGACTCTTTAGCCTCCCCTCAGTGACATTCACATCTTCCTCTCTTCAACCATTTCATCTGTCAGCCCTACCATCTCCTGCATTCTAGTTTCTAAGTTCATTAATTGAATGACTTTGAGTAGATGATAGCTGAGAAACCCTGTCCAAACAGATCCTCATCATGTTTATCATTAGCAATAGCACCACCAGTAAGTGCCAAACATATTCAGGACACAGAACACAGAATTGGACTAAAGATCTGCCCTGTGGAATCAGCATCAGAATTAAAATGCTAAGACAGAAATGTGAGGCCAAAATGGTAATGACTTCTGCAGAGAAAAAAGAAATTCCTTGATGGGGCAGAGATTTCTGGGGGTTCTGTCAAAGTGAGTCACTCCTATATTAGAAATGGTTTGTATGAATTCCCTTTAAATATGTGGGGACAGTATGAAACAGATAAGCACTACCAGATATGTAATACTAGTCAAACTTTCATCTGTTATTTCCCTGCCTTGAGTTCAACAAAAATGAGGCAGGAGGAGGGGAATATAACTTACCCAAAAGCATAGCAGATGTTGTCATATTAAGAGTTTCTTATGCAGACGGCCATGCAATTACATGGCTATGACCTGGCTCTAAATCCTGCCATCACTCCTTCTAGCTCTCCCTGTGCTCCTGCTTCAGCTCTCACTTCTCCTTGCTTTTGGAAAGTCTGAGATAATTTTGAGAGAAGACCCCTGTCAAATTCTAGTACTTTGCTTTAAGGTAATAGGTAATTGGGTGATGGGCATAAAGGAGGGCACCTGATGTGATGAGCACTGGGTGTTTTTATGCAACTGATAAATTATTGAATGCTACATCTAAAACTAATGATGCACTATATGTTGGCTAATTGAATTTAAACAAAAAAGGATAATTAATGTCACCTGTGAAATGCTCCCTATAGCAGTCTCTAGGATATGAGATTACTAAACTTTGGTTGGGCAGGGGGAGGGAGGGAGGGAGGAAAGAGGGGGGGGCAATGCACAGCAGGTAAATGTGACTGAGCATCTGAATTTGCACAGGTTGCTTGTAAACTTGGCTCCCTGTGTGGAGTCCTGAGGAGCCCTGCTCAGCCGTGACTCTGTTCTGATATCTAGCCAGTTTGTAAAGGAAGCTTGCTGTTCTCCTTTAATGGATATGACTAAAGATTCAAAGGACAAACAGCCTGGTCAGAAAAAAGGTTATTTAATAAGCTTTAGATTGTACTTACACATAGAGAAATCTAAACAATTGTAATCTCATTACAACCTACTATAAGACTTTAACAATGATGTTAAAGACATGTTTTATAAACTAATGACCTTTTGTATTAAAGAAATTTAGTCAAGCTAACACTTCCATATACTATTTCATTATGGTGTGGAACAAACTATTGAGAGCACCTTATTTGAGGTTATGGATCTTGAGTATTTAAACTTCAGTCCAGCTAATCTTTCCTTTGACATTTGATCATAGATTTGAGCATTCCTCCTGATTCTGTTTAGGCTCATGATTATCTCTGTGTATTTGCATTGGCAAAGGAGGATAGATTCTATTAACAATGACAGAAAATGAAATTCCTGAGATACTTGGGGAAAAAACTGACGAAGTGAACCAGTGTCATAAATATTATAAGAATAGTTATATTATTTAGGATAAGTCATTTTACCTACCATCCTTTGACTCAGTCTCTCTATCTTTCTATTTTATTTCTAAAATGAGGCTAAGATTTTCTTCTCTCTTTATTTGACAGGCTGTGAGAATCAAACATATGTGAAAGAATCCTTCATATTAACAACAGCTCAGCCACTATAACCAATACTAACAAAATCCATTCACTTATAAGGTTCTGCTTCAAGTGTTTTTTTTTTCCCTCAAACTTTTTACTAACCACTCTCATTCTACTCTTATTCTTGCCATTCTTTTGAGCACTTAAGCATTCAAGAATAATCATGTAATTTGGATTTGAAAAAAAAAGGCTAAGCCTTAATGCAAACCCAAGACTTTACTTCTTTTGATAATCTCTTTCCTACCTTTACATTCTTGCATCATCTCCGTACTTTCTATCCTGATGACCACAGTACAGCCTCTTCTAATTACCACCCTATAAATCCATCCTAAAATTCATTGAAAGCCATTCTTTTTACCTCATCTGAGTACTCAATTTGCTTTCTCTGCAGCTACCATGGACTATGCTCCTATACCCTGTCATGAAAGTGGCCCTGTTTGCCATCCTACCCAACAAAGCTCTTCTAAAGGATGCACTCCTTTGATGCTCATTTCCTTTCTATGGCATTGAGGTGGAGGATGGGACCATTGTTTAGCCTACATCAAACCCAACACTAACAAGTCTGTAGTAAATTTGTAGAAGCAACAAGGAAGGCTGATTTGTCTGAGCCCAACTACCATCAATTACACTATTGAACAAGGGGCAGAACAATCAACTGCGGGGTCTGCTCAAATGCTTAATTAGGTTCCTAATGAGAACTGCTTAAAGGCAGTGTCTGAACGCTTATATTAATGAGGGTACCATCCCAGTATGATGACTGAGAGTGCCGTCAAAAGTCCATCTTGCTTTTGAATTTAAGCTTTCTGTTCAAACTACAAGACAAAGTTGAAGATTTAAAACAAAACAAAAAAACTAGAAGATGGCTTGGTTCACTTGGGTCTGTAGGCTATTAAGAGTTTTATAAACTTGGGTGGGTCAGAAAACTTCTCTGTCTCCATCCCCCCATCTGTTAAATGGAGGTAAGATCTAGTTCAGAGGATACTCTAAGTATTAAATCAGATCACACGTATAAAGAATCCAGCACAACACCTGGAACTTCACAAATCTTTATTATGGACTCCCATCATTAGATTCAGTTTATTTAAAAAGCAACACTTCATTTTTTATATCTAAATGTGAGTAATGAGAGTGAGGAGAGTGAGATTAATGAGAAAGAACTAAAGGAGAAGCAACCATGTATGGGTGGTTCTTCCAAGTAGGGATGGGCTTCCATAGACCTAAACCCCAGTTTAGTACAATATCCAAGAAAAAGGACTCTAATGGCATCCTAACAGCAGATCTCTGCCCCAACTTCACCTAACTTTCCATACCTTCCCCAGATGTGGCCTACATTTGTTGGTAATTTCTAGATACTCTGAATCTATATCCCTTTGCAAAAGGATGGTATAATAAACTCAAAGACCATTAGGGAAAGGGAAGACTGATTCAAATACATTATGTTCATACAATATGGTTCAGATTCAAAGGCTTTTATAATAGAGACACCAGGGAATGGCACTGTACTTTGGGAAATGGTGGCTCAGCATAGGAGTGCCACCAAAGCATCTAAAGCCCTTGCCACCTTGAAGCCCTAAAGTAGCATATACGTGAAATAAATGTACATGGGCCTGAAGCAGTAAGGGATGGCTGCAGAGTGGGTTGTACTAGATCAAATTTTCTCTAGTGACACTGTACAACACTTAATGAATTGGATCTGAATAGATTAGAGAATGGCACTAAAGATGGAACAGCCTGGACAAAGGTGCAGAAGTGGACACACATAACTATTTTGGGGAGATACGATATTCTGGCTTGGCGGAAACAAAGTACACTTAAATAAGTAGAAATGAAGCCAGAAGGGTCAAGTAAATACAAATGGAGAGCAGGCTGATAAGTGTAGAGTGCAATTTGATAAGCAAAAGAAAGCAGAAGCTTGTTGATTAGAGCAAAGATCTGCTCACAACCACCCTTAATAGAATAATTAATTCTGAGGTTTTGAGTAAAGCACTGTGGAGGGAGACAGAGGCTACTATTTCAGGTTGAGGTTATAAGGATTTTTGACTAAGGCAGGAAGAATTACAGAAAAGGGTGAGCCTGATAATAATGCAGAGGTCAAATCCAAAGAACTTAGGAATTTCATGCGTGTGGGAATGAATTTAGGGTACAGGGAATAAGATGGACTAATGGAAGGATTAAGATAACAAATGTGAACATGTTTTGTCAACTATAAAGTGTGATACAAAAGAATTGTGGATGGCATAGTAAACTGATAGGAAATCAGGAGGTGTGTCTTCTTCATGGTGACAGTTATGTACATGTCAGTATCAGGTAGTAGAATAACACCCATGTGCTAATGCCCTTAAAACAAATTAAAATAGGATACAGGTCCAGTGCTTCAGGGAGTACTTAGGACTAGAAGGAAATTTAAATATTAACTGTAGGGAAGTGGGTGGTAGAATTTTTAAAAATGGAAAAAGTCTTGGTGGAACAGCATGAAGAGGAAAGATCCAGAAATGGTCCTTTGTGGCCTATATGCATTTAGGACATACAAGGGTACAGAAACCCAAAATGAGACTCACTGCAACTACTGTCTGCCATTATAGTGTGAAATCAGCCACAGAAAAAAACATAAACATGGCTATGTCCTGAAAAATGTTTACCTAAAAATAGAGCAGGCTAAATTTGGCCTATAGGTCACAGTTTGCCAATCCCTGATTTAGGCAGGAGAACCATGAAAATACAGCATATCTCAGAAGAGAATTTCAGAAAGAATTAGGGGATTTTAATTATGCTGTAGAAAAGATCAGGAAGACAGAGAAGCTTTTAAATCTGAAGATCAGTTATGTTTTGCAAAGTGCCTCCTATAAGGGGAGAGAAACAAAGGATGACTGCCAAAGAGTAAGGAAAAATTGAATGGTGCAACATGGGTAGCAGAACACTGAGATTTATTTCATGAGAACCAATAGTGGAAAAGAAAAGGTCAAAGAACCATGAGAACTAGCATCAGGGGACAGGAAGATGGCTGGATGACATCTTTCAGGACAAGAGAGATTAGGTTTGAAGGACAGAATGGAGAGAAGAAAAGATATAAGCAAGAACGACTCCAATTATTTATGTCAAAATACAAGCTGTTCATTTGGATAGAAGATTAGTGGAAAATGTCACTTTTCAAAAGGCTCATAAAAACTTTACTTGACTCCCATGGCAGTGATGAGACACGTACAAAGGAGTTATTCTCAGCTAGCATGTAGAAAGGAGTTATGCTCAGTTAACATAATAAAACAAAAAGCTAAAAGAAGTATTGTGATTGTCCTGGCTATGTTCTAATTCCAGGTCTCTCCCTTACCAGCATAGTGACCTTGGGCAAGTCA
The DNA here is from genome assembly GCF_018345385.1 of Vulpes lagopus. NCBI lineage: Eukaryota > Metazoa > Chordata > Mammalia > Carnivora > Canidae > Vulpes > Vulpes lagopus. The sequence goes on from NC_054829.1 coordinate 36,367,751, forward strand.
TGTCATTTCTCTGAAGTAAAACGGGGTTGATACAAATCATACATATCTCATAAAGTTATTGTGAGGATCAAGTGACATTTAGCATAGTGCAGTTATAAAAGATTTAATAGAAATAGAAGGTGTTGCTCTGTTTAAAATTCTGAGTGTTGGGACACCTGGGTGGCTCAGTGGTTTGGTGCCTGCCTTTGGCCCAGGGTGTGATCCTGGAGACCTGGGATCGAGACCTACGTCAGGCTCCCTGCATGGAGCCTACTTCTCTCTCTCTGCCTGTGTCTCTGGCTCTCTCTCTGTATCTCTCATGAATAAATAAATAAAATCTTTAAAAAAAAAGAAAGAAAAGATAAAATTCCGAGTCTTTGTAGGGGGAAGAAACTGGCCTAAGTTTTCTTGCTCATGATAGGATCATGTGAACTCAAGGAAGACTGTGGGCTCACTTCTGTACCTAAGACAATGGATCCTGCAGAGAACAGTAAATAAAAGTGACCATCGTTGGGTATGGTACAGTTTGACTCTGAATAGCCATTTTACAAGAGGAAAAAAAAGAACACTGGAAAATTCCACATTTCAATACAGAGATCTTAGGCTGATGAGGAACAAATGCCAAGAGATAAATCACTCAGTGTTATCCCAGCAGTTGAATTCTAGAGCAATAAGAGAACCTGGGTTTCTGGTGTTGTTTATAACTTCTCCACATTTGTGGGATATTTTCTTTTTACTGGTGGGGAAATGCACTGAGGGTGAGAGAGAAATTTTGATTAGACCACTTAGCAGACTTTGAACCTTATTTCCCCTGCAATAATTTTCCTGTCCTTAGTAACAAATGAAAAGCAACCTAGGATATTCATCATTTTGGGTGAGGCTGTCTTTTCAAATGGATCCCAAACCTAACCATAGATCTGACTATTCCACCTAGACATTAAATTTAAAAGTCGAACACTTTTTGATATAAATGATAAAAATTAATCCCATGCTCATCAACCTGTCCATATTGCTTGACTAGCTGTAAGTATATGTGTGCAGGCAAGTATGTGCATACATGAGGTCAGAGCACTCCTAGGTACACAGTTAAGGATTTACACAGCTAAGTAGAATTTCATTTATATCTTCTCAATTTAAATTCTGTGCAAGTAGAGAAAAATGTAATTTCCCATTTGTTAATCTCTCCAATAGATTCCAACAACAGACCTATATTTACTTTACCCAGTTTGCATTAGATATGAAATATAATCATTTTCTCTATATTCCCACAGTCAAGTAAGTACTTAACATATGTTTCTGTTGAAGAAATTATGATGCTCATTTTATTTCTATCACAGACTAGTAGTTTGGAGAAAAATCTTTATTTTAAATGTACTGAAGTGATTCTCTTGCTCTGTTATTTTTCTGTTGCAATTTATCCTTCAGAAAAAAATTCATGAAAATAATTAAAGCTATAGCTTTTTCAATGACTCGTATTCCTCTCCCCCTGTCTGCCCTCTGTAACCTCTTAGACAAGGATGCAACTTCATTGCGACATTCTTCAAAAATTTTTCTGATAGAAGTTAGTATTTAAGACTAGGAAGCTTCATCTTAAATAAGCTTTGTGTATAGGCACTCTCCAGGAGAAGTAACACATACCATCTAAATTTAAAAGATGTTGGGAGAAAAATTAAATCACCAGCTATTCATGTAATCATGTGACAAGCTCCTGCTGATCTTTCCTACTGGGAAAGAAAACAGTTATCTTTATTGGTTCCCACATCTACTTATTCCATTCCTTTTAGGTGGGCTCAGCTCTCTTTGGTGACAACTAGTGGCAGGCAGTATCTGTATCTTTGCCTCAAAGTCTACTAATCCAATCTACAAAAGCCATCCAAACCTGGGAAATGAGCTCCATCACTTCCTAGTGCTTGAATTTCAACCTTTGTATGGTACATACTGGATGACTAGTTTATACAAGCATGTCCTGAATGCCCATGTTAATCAGTCTCAAAAAAATACAGAATCCCTTTCTTCCCCCTATGATTCTCATCAGGCAGTATATGTACAAGAACATGTTGTTCAGCATTTAAGGCCAGAGGTCAACCCAGAGTGTCTCCTTTGTAAGAAGAAAGTAGATGGCAGGCCTTGATCTCTTTGGAACCCTGCCTGTGCAAAGAGGGAAAAGGCTACAGATATTTGCTAGGCTAGTTGCTATACTATAAAAGTTTGTTGCATGCAGATTCCAGCAGTGGATGTGAAAAGTGAAATCCATTAAACATAAAATTAAGTCCAACTATTTCATATAAAATTAATTATAAAAGTAAATGTAGATTTCTACTATAGACCATAATATATACTGGATTAACTGTCTTTCTCTAGGCAACCAAAATACTGGACCAAATATATGAAAGAACAATTTGCAGACATTGAACAACAGACAGTGCAGAACCAAAGGAAAGGAAGAAGGTGAACTATATAATCAATTTGAATTTCTGCCCAAAGGTATTTGGGACCCAATGGGTTAAAAAACAGACATGTAACGAGGTAACATTTATACTGCCCAGCATCTAACAAAACAGACAGACATGAAAAGAACCATAAAGTATATCCTATAATCAGCAGAAATATCAGTCAATTAAAATAAAATTAAAGTAAGATAAAATTAGCAACCAAATTAGCAACCAAAGACTTTACATATTATAAATATGTTCAATAATATGAAGAAAAAACATGAACATGAGGAAGAAATCAAAACTTAAAAAATGGAAATATGGAGCTAAAAACAATTCTAATATCTGAAATGAAGTTTTCACTGATGGGCTTCAGAGCAAATCTGCATCACAGAAGTAAAGTTAACTTGAAAACAGGAGAAAAGGACCTATCACTACTGAAGTACAATGAAAGAACTATCAGACAAAATTGTTATTGTCTCAATGATATGTGAGGCAATATCAATAGGTATAATACATGAATAATTGGAGTCCCAGAAAAAAGGAGAGGCAAGTTAGAAAATAGAGAGGAAAGTTTATTATTTTATATGCATACATCACAAAACTAAAAAAAACAAAATAGGAGTTTCAAGTCAATCACTTAGGCTTCTGCTATATGAATCTAGAAAAAAAAAAGACAAAATAAAAACCAAAACAAACAGTAGGGAATTACTAATAAGAACATAAATCAGTGAAAAAACAGAAAAGAGAAAATCAATAATAGCAAATGCATCTTCTCTGAAAAGAAATAAAAACTGTAAGTCATTAACTTGATTTATTGATAAACAAAAGCCAGAGGAAGACAACATAAGTTTCTAAAATCACCAATGAAATAGAGAAAAAAAAAAACATGACCTACAAACTACTATCATCATAATAATAAATATGATAAACTTTGTCAAAAAATCAACAACTTAGATGAAATGGACAAATTCTTTAACAACAAAATTATCAAAACAGTTTAGAAGAGTAGAAGTTTGAATAGCACTGTAACAATTAGAAAAATTAAATTTATAATTTCAAGTCTCTATGACACCCTCTGCCTCACCCCTCGCCCCCCTACACACACACACACACACATAAAAACATCAAGCTTAGTTGGACTCAGTGGAGAATTCTATTAAATATTTATGGAATAAATAAAGCTAATATTACACAAAACGTTTTAGCAAATAGGAGAGGAGAGGTAATATTCTAGTGGTTTATCCTGATATCAAAGACAGACAATGATAAGAAATAAAATGGCAAACAAATATTCCTTAAAAACATAGATACAACATTCTAATTAAAATACTAGAAAATTTAATGTAAAAATATACAAAGGTATATCATTAATAAGTGATACTTATTCCATTAATATAAGATTACCTTAATATTAAAAAAAACAATGTAATTCATGAAACAGAATAAAGGAAAATAAAATTTTCTCAGATATAAAACATTTGACATAGTTCAACAATCATTCACAATAAAAAGGTACAAATTTTTTTTTAAAAAAAGGTTTTCTCAACCTGATTAAAGGCAATTCTAGACAATTGTAAGAATCTACAGCTAATATGTAACTAAATGGTTAAAGAATAAACACTATCCCACCAAAATCAAAACAAGGCAAAAATGCAAGCTCTCATCCTTCCCAATCAATATTCTACTCGAGGTTCTACCCAGTGCAATCAAGCAAGAAAAAGAAATAAAGAAATAAAACTTGACAAGGGAATAAGTAAAACTATTTTAATTTTTAATTAACATGATTGTGTACATAAAGCAATCCTGAAGAATCTATAAAAGAATGGAACAAGGGATCCCTGGGTGGCGCAGCGGTTTAGCGCCTGCCTTTGGCCCAGGGCACAATCCTGAAGACGCGGGATCGAATCCCACGTAGGGCTCCGGGTGCATGGAGCCTGCTTCTCCCTCTGCCTATGTCTCTGCCTCTCTCTCTCTCTCTCTCTCTCTCTCTCTGTGACTATCATAAATAAATTTTAAAAAAATTAAAAAAAAAAAAGAATGGAACAAGACGAAAACTCACTAGAACTACTAATTTGGCAAGATCATAAGATACAAAGACACTACATAAAAATTAATATTTCTATATACTAGAAATGAACAATTGAAGAATAAAATACAAAATATAGCAATACTATTTATATTTGTATCAGAAATATGAAATACTGAGGAATAAATTTACCAAGTGGTTGGAAAAGCCCCTATGTCAAAATTTAAATTATTGCCACAATTAAGGAAAACCTATATAAATAATCATGTTTACCAAAGAGCCCATATTATAAAAATGACAATTCTTCACAAATTGATGTAAAATTCTATGTCAACCCCAATCAAAATCCCAGAAGACTTTATCTGCAGAAATTGATAACCTCAGTCTGTATTTTTTTTGTAGAAATGCAAACAACTAAGGATAGCCAAAATGATTCTGAACAATAACAAAACTGAAGGATCTATACTATCTGATTTCAAGACTTTCTATTATGCTATATAATTAAGAGAGTATAGAAAATGCGTCACTATTCTTCAAGTCATATTTTTCAGATTGGTGCATGCTTCTGTATATAAATTATAGAACCACTACAGAACCACATATTTCATTTGAAAAGACCAAAGTATTAAATTTAGTTTTCAAAAATTTTTATATAATTCATATTGAAAATTACTTTGCAAGAATATATATCAAATAACCCACATTTAAGTCCCAAGATTATATAAAGAAGGGCAAGTAACTTAGCCAGGCTCCTATAAATGAAAACATTGTACACAGGGTGTATTATTTTATTTTTTACTTTGTTCATTTCAAGACATAGGTCTTAAAAGATTCCTAGAGTTTAAAACTGTCTGCCTACCTTATCCCTGAAGATAAGAGCAAGTAAATCATAATCCACATAGCAAAAGTGGAAAACAAAATAACCATTAAGATTTCAAGAGAGAAAACATGATTATAGAAGCACAGAAGTAAAACTATCAGCTATACAAACTATCACTTGTATATGAATGAAAATGTTTTGGTCTTGACTTAGACATTTAAAATTAATTATTTCAAAGAATATTTGAATTACACATATTATAAAAGAAGATTAAAAAAGCAAGGTATATATATATATGCAGTAGGTCTACATTTTATTGTAGTATTCCCTATCTTTTAAAAGATCTCTCACAAAATATAATCTGGCTAACTGGAGAATAGGATTATAAACGATTATATTCTTCATACTTTTCTGTACTAATTATCTTTATAAATAAGAATTATGTTGACATTGAATGCCCCACTGTTGGTATAGAGAAACACTGTAGCAAATACAGAGATCCACTTTCATGCTTGATATATAAACAATTCTACCAGAAGGAAACTGAATTTTCCTTTAGCATACAAATAAGGAAAAATCTTTGTAATTTGAAAGTTAAAGCATTATCAAATCATTTTTTCTAGTGTTAAATGTCAAAGGAAGCAATTTAGAAAAACCTGTCTCTATTGTTCTGAAGGAGTCCTTGAATCTAGCTTTCCTAAATAATTTTCCCTGTACTTTTCCCTGTACTGTATGTATTTCTAATTCTCATACTTCCCTCATATCCTCTTCCCTGTTGGAAGTCAAATACTTTTCTCTAAAAGTACTTTGCCTCCACAGCTTCTCGTCACAGGGAGAGGTCTGTTTAAAAATGTAGAGTAACTTCATGGCAGCAAGAAAAGTGGTAGAAGTCTTTCTGAAATTAAGTAGTGACTTTATTTCATTAAAAAAAAAAACAGTGTAGGCATTAATTTCTCTTTAGTGTTGCACTAAGTCCATTACTAGAGTTACTCTCATTGCAGGAATTGATTAGAATGTTTTGGAGCATTCTGGATACCTTGATAGTCATAAGGGAACAGGATAAATGTTAAAAGGTAAAGCAGATATGCATTTATCCCTATAGCTAGAAGAATAGCATTTGGTAGTCAGATTTAAATATTACCATTTTATAGGTAGTCATATTAATATTTAAGAGATATGCCCCACATCAACATAGTAAGTACTATTGAAACTTTCCTATATGAAAGGCAGAAAATTAAACCCACTTTCCTTCTCTCATTGTTTAAAATTATTTGATATTTCTTCTGTTGAAATTCAGCTTTTTAAGTGTGGTAATAGAAACAAAAATCAAAAACAGAAATGGTAAAAAGATCACCAGAGGCTTGAAGGTCAAGATGACTTGCTTAGCATAGTCTCCTTCTTCTCAAAGGACCATTACAATGACAAAAGAAATATCTAAAAATAAAAGTAAAGTATTATAGTTTGGGAAAGTTAATATATTGGTACCACTACTAGACCAACCATAATGTTATGAGTTATAGGAAGGGTATAAAGCAGATGGAGAAAAATTGATAATGTAACCCCACAGGGCTGGGGGAAGGACCCATAACCCCAACCTATCAAAAAAGAACCTCAAAAAATGAAAATTGCAGGCATAATCATAAACTACAATAACAGGAACATCAGCTTCAGCCACTCTTAACCCATAGCTACACTTCAACAAGCCACAAAAGAAGCACTAACTATCCATCTTCTCTAGTAAACCACCAAGGTAATCTTCCATAATGCCTCATGTTCCTATTTGTGTCATCATTTCCAAAAGCCTATTAACCAGGTCACCCATGAACTCTTATCCCCATACTGTAGTACCAGTGTATATGTCCTAAAGGGCTGATATAGTACCAATCTCTATCTCCTCTTCCCTCAAAATCTTTCACTGTGCCCCTTGCTGTTCCTGATCTAAAATAAGCAAACGTTCCTACAACCTCAAGCTCCTCTCTGAATATACTTTTCCCTTCCTCACCCAAAAGAAAATCCAGAAGTCTCTTGAGCATTTGGTGTCTGCTGACACTCTTCCAAGAGTGGCTTCCAAGAGAGGCTTCAGGAATATGATGTAAATAGGTGATCTCCTTGTCCCTTTAAAGCCATATTTCTCCTTCCACTTGTTTAAAACCAAGATCCTCTGAAATATAGTCAATTCTTGTTCTTGGTGATTACTTATGCTCTATAAAGTTACAGCAAATACTAATTTAGCAATTACCGAACCATTGTTTCTAGGGGAAACTTGGTGTTAGGTTCCTGCAAGCCACTAGTCATGTTTTCACTTCAAACACTTACAAGTTAAGAAAACAAAATAGATGTACAAAATAGCAGAATGGACAAAATGGAGAATTAAATTAATTAGTTGGATAACTGAGTTAAAATATTTAACCAAAATATGACCCCATGGACATGAAGAAGAAAAATATGAAACATATAAAAGTAAATACAGAAGTTCCAATATATATCTTATGTTTTCCACAAATAAACCACAGAGAAAACAGAATAAAGAAATAATAAAATATCTCTAAGCTAAAAATAAACAGCATCTTCAGGTTTAAAGGAACGTTAACAGATGATCATGAATAATGATAAACTATGGAAATTAGAAACATCCCAGCAAAATTTCAGAATTCTAAATACAAAAAAGAAGACATTAAATGCATCTGGAGAAAAACCAGTTACCTATAAAGGAAGACAACTCAGAATAACTGCAGTCATCTTATTTCAAAACGGAACTTTTAAAAAGTAAAGCCAATGTCTTTAAAGTAATAAGAAAAAAAACAGTGTAGAACCTTACAGCCTCTAAGATGGCCCCCAGTGACTGCTGCCTTCCAGTGTCTATTTCCATCTGTAATTCTCCTCTTCTTGAGTATGAGCTGGATTTAGTGCATCACTTCAAACAAATACAATACAGAAGTGATGGGATGTCAGTTCTGAGGTTAGGTTAAAGACTGTTTTCTGTCCTGGGGACACTCTTTTCCCCCTCTCATGTTCCCTAGCTTTAGAGGGAAGACAGCTTTTCATGTTGTGAGGGGCACTATTGAAAGGCTTACTTAGCAAGGAAAAAAAGAAGCCTCCAGCCAAGAGCCTGAGGTGAACTGAACCTGGCCAAGAACCATGTCCTAGAGCTTGGAACTAGATCCTTTCCTTAGTGATCTTTTTAGATGTAACAACAGTAGCTTCATTAGAACCTTTGAGCCAGAGGCAACCAGCCGAAATGTACTCAGATTCCTGACCCACTGGAATTATGAAAATTAAATGTTTACCATTTTAAGCCATTCAGTTTAGCAGTAATTTCCTATGGAGCAGTAGGTCACTAACAACTATTCAAGTATATTAGCAAAACAAAAATATTTGGTAACAGGATTCAAAACTAACTACTCACAGGTCTTTCTGTAAGAATTATTGAGGATCTGTTCCAGCCAAATGAAAAATTAACACAAAAAAGAGACATGAGAAACAATAAAATTTTAAACACTAAAAGATATAAAGTTGAACCGCAGAAAATATAGTTGTGAAACCTGATTGTTAAGAAATAATTTATAAAAAATTAGAATTAAAACAGTAAGAAATTTTTAGAGTTTAAATTTCAGGGTTTTCAAGGAGACAATTTATAGGGTAGGGACAAGGAAGAGTAAATTAGAGTAGTAGAGGAGTGCTAAGAATTTTGTCTTCAGGAGAGATCAAAAACTTTTATCAATTATTTAAATTCATAAAACAATCTTTCATAATGCTTGTTAAAAATGAAATGCTAACTACTAGAAAAAATGCAAATATGGCATATAACCATTATACAGGGAAAGGAAGGAGAAAACTTATCACTAAAGCTAAAGAGCAAGGAGGACCCTAGAAAAAGAAAGTTTTAAAAAAAGAAATAGATAAAATCAAGAATAAGATCAATTAATATCAGTACCCGCAAGTAATGACTATGTGTTAAATGACTATAACATTCAAAGACAGTGATTCTTGGATTCAGTTTTTAAAATGAGCTAAACATTAGTTACAAAAAAATATACCAAAATAACATGAAACAAAACCCCTTTTGTGGTTGAGAAAAGGTGATGGGTATAGATAAAACTGACAAAGGATAAAAAAAAATTGAGTGGCAATCAAAAACAATCTAAGGTAAAAAGAATTTAAGCAGAGAAAAGAGATTATTTTACATTGATAATGAAGATATATCATTAAATTTTATGCATCTAACATTGACATATATTCAAAGAAAAACCTGTTAGTTACACAGAGAAATTATAACTCCACCAGCATAGTGCAAGGTTTAAATGGACCTTAATACTACTAAAAATTTTGATTTTCTTGTCCAAAAAAATAGAGATTACACATTATTTTCTAAGATGTTTTTAACATTTACTGAAAATGGCCATGCATTTGTCCAGGAAGAATAAATTCCCAAAACTCAAAACTCTGTTTTCTCACTGGAAAGCAAAAATATTTTAAATTAACAAACTGAACACAAAAAAATCTACCCAATCAGAAACTAAAACTTATATAGGTATTTAAATGGTAAACATCAAAGCAGAAATTACAAACTATAGAAAAATTTTTGACAACATGTCATCTTATAGGCTAAAGTCTAAGGTACAACTTAATTGACGTTCTGAGGAGATTATGTAAACTGTACTTATCAGAAAATAAAGATTGAAAATATTTACCTTCAGAACCTGTAATATGAACACTTAAACAATCTCTAAGGAAAAAGACATAGCAAAGATATAAGCAAAACCTGATTATATTCAATGTTGACTAGGGTATGAAAAAATTAAGACTATATACTTTTAGGCATCAGATTGTTGAAGACTTTTGAGAGGCCAAATGAGAAAAATCTATTAAAATTTCAAATATGAAAAAAATAAAACAAAATTTCGAATATGTACAAACTCATGCTTTTTGGAAGATATCTAATAGTCACTCCTGTCCCCACAGCTACTCATACCAATACTTTTTTAATAGCAACATTTTGGAAAGGTATTAATGCCCATTAATAGGAGTCTAATTAAAGAAATGTTATTTTCATGTACAAAATTTTCTGAGTGGCCAAAAGAATGATTGCTCTCTGCTCTGTCATAATTAACCCGCATTTGTTATTAAAAGTAAAAAAGCATGGAATAAAACATTATCTTTAACATAGTGCCATTTAAAATATTTTAAGTTCTATGTTGGTGTTAAGTATTTAAAAGTAGCTATATGTAAAAATCTACTAGAGGATACACTAAACCATAAATACTTCTTACCCTGTGAAACAGGGGATTAGGGGATGTTCTGACTAATGAAGTAAATGAATTTATTTTTCAGCCAGAAACCATGTTTAACTTTCATAATTAAAAAAAAAATCAGCATCATTAGAATTTCCTTGACATGACAAAAGGCATAGGCTCCTGTCCCAGCTCTATATTTTCACATTAACTTTTAGCAAGTCATAAACCCTGAGTGTCAAGTTTCTTATTTGTTAAACAGGGATAAGACAAGCTGTCCTATCTACCCAGCAGGACCATTGGGAAGGATAAATGGAAAAATGAATGTTAACATGTTTTCAAAATCTACAAAACACTGTACAAATGCCAGGGATACAGGGAACTGAAGTAAACGAGTCATGAAATGCCATCCAAAGAGGTGGAAAATAATATTGCCTGACTTATTTCAACTTACTGCTTGCAGATGGAGACATAGATTCTTCTGACAGTCAGATGTGTCAAAAAGAGATGTCCACAAAGAACCTGAAGAAGCTGTCAACCCTTAGAAACAGGTTGATGTAGGAGAGGGTCACGGTGTAGTCTTGAGGAGCAAATAAGTAGACGGCATAACTTAACTCCTGCAGAAGTCAACCAGTTAATCCTTTTTTTACTTTTACTCTTGGGTAAGCATATTGTTCTTGCAAGCTTCACAGAACTACCTTTGCAAGAGTTTGTCCCCACACTTACTTAAAAAGTTTTGGTTTTAAAAGGTCAAAGGAAGACTGCCAAATGCCACTTATCAGCCTATCTGAATTTTGTTGGTAAGGAGAATTTCACTTTTGTAATCAGATTCCAGAAAACAATGGAGAAGCGACTTGTATGGAGATTATGCCATTTGTGTGCAAATTTTCTCTCAAATTTATACTTCAAAGAAACCCTCTACAAGTGTTTTGCCAGCCCACAGCAATAAAGACATATAAAAGATTAATGTCCTGAGACACAGTAAGTAATTTTAAAGCTACATATTTTGATTAATACTTTTATTTTTAAATGACCTTGTTATATTTGGCCTCAGGACATTCAACTTTTAGGGAGAAACAAAGACAGTAATAGTTAATAGATGGTAAGCCTACTAGGCAAAAAACTATGTTATTTTCCATTTTCTGTACCACCTCAAGGCCGGTGGTGCTAAACAAATGTTAAATTATTACAAAACCTGACCTTAAAGGAAAGGCCTGTGTAAAGGAGAATAGATCACCTTGTAACCTTACCAGGAGCATACAAGACTTCTGGTGGTCACTGCAAGGACTAAATAAAATGAAAAGTAAAAGCATCCTTGGTGGTAAGATTACCCCAGTTTTTAAACCAAGCTTTCTGTTCTCTGGATGTATGAACTATGACCACACCTTCTTTGTGTCCCTGTTGGGTCTCTGTCATGAGCGTGCTAGGAAGGTGCACACATGAGTTGTGTCTTTCCATAGGTCAGCTTTATTCAGCCACAAAGCAAGGTTAACTTTATTATAAAGCAGGTTTACATGTTTCACTTGGCTTCTTACACATCACACAAAGCAAAGCACTAGACAAGTCACACAACAAACAAGATAGAATGGGCAGGTAGTTAATGAACCAAATGCAAAGCAGGCTGTGAGTGCGCCATTTAGATAAGGCCTGGGTCAGATCCGCACTTACTGCTTATTATGCTCAAGCGGTCAAGGATCTCTGTTCTTTCCAGAGATCTAGCAGAGCCTTGAGCCACAGATGCCTTTTTGAAGTGGTCAGATATAGACGGTGTCAGTGTCTGAGGAATCTGACAGTTTGCTGCAAAAGTCCTCATTTTAAAGGGATTTAATCAGGCTTGGGCCATTGTGGACCTTCTGTTTCTGCTGGTTATCAGTTCAGAATGCATCATCAGCTGGCGCTGGTCTCAGCCATATCTGGTCTTAGTTGCAAGGCCCATGACTGCTTGCATCTTTGCCTGACCAAGGTCCCTGCTTGACATGAGTGACTCCATCTTGCCCTTTACAATCTCCCATGTCTAGTACAGTACCTGGCACATTAAACATACAAAGTATTCCCGAAGTTATGGATTTTTTTCCTCTTCCCATGAATGACATCATAATGTAGATTCATAGAAACCGAGGGCTTCCTGAAGCTCTGACCTTTCTTTACTGATTAGTTATTGCAATATTTGGAATGGATTAAATAAGGGAAGAGATGCATGGAAATTGGTAAGTGGCTCTTTTCCATCTCAGATAATGTACTGGGATCTGACCAGAAAGCTATCATTACCTAATACCTTACTTAGGGGATAACTCTACAAGCAAAGGTTTTCAGGGATTTGGGACGTCTGGGTGGCTCAGTGGTTAAGCATCTGCCTTCAGCCCAGGGAGTGATCCTGGAGTCCCGGGATCGAGTCCCACATTGGGCTCCCTGCCTGGAGCCTGCTTCTCCCTCTTCCTGTGTCTCTGCCTCTCTTTTTCTCTGTGGATCTTACTGTGTCTCTTCCAACCAAAGGCGGTATTTTCGTAAACAGTCATATTGTATAATATAATATACTGCAACTACCAGAAGTATAAATTTTATATGTTTGAAATATGTATACACCCTTGAAACCATCACCGTAATCAAGATAATGAACAAATCTATCACCTCAACATTGTATTATCTATGACCACCTTCATACTACAAAAGCAGAGTTGAATAGTTGTGGCAGAGACCCTGTGCCCTGCCAAGCCAACATTTATACTCTTTAGTGTTCATTACAAAAAGAGGAAATGCCTGTCAGGACCCAGCAATTGCACTACTAGGTATATACTCCAAAGATACAGATGTAGTGAAAGAAGAGGCACCAGTCATAGCAGCAATATCCACAATAGCCAAACTGTGGAAGGAGTCATGATGTCCTTTGACAGATGATGGATAAACAAGATGTGGTCTATATATACAATGGAATATTACTCAGCCTTTAGAAAGGATGAATACCTACCACTTACTTCAACATGGATGGAACTGGAGGGTATTATGTTGAGTGAAGTAAGTCAGTTGGAAAAAGACAATTATCATATGGTTTCACTCATATGTGGAATATAGAAATAGTGAAAGGGATCATAAGGAAAGGAGGGAAACTGAGTGGGGAAAATTAGAGAGGAAGACAAACCATGAGAGACTCCTAACTCTGGGAAACAAACAAAGGGTTGCAGAAGGAGAGGTGGGGGGTGGGTATGGCGTAGCTAGGTGACAGGCACTAAGGAGGCACTTGATGGGATGAGCACTGGATGTTATATGTTAGCAAATTGAATTTAAATTTTTTTTAAAGAGCCTAATTTAGCATCTGCAGGGAGTAGAAAGCTTAGTAAATGGCAATAATGAATCATGGATGGAGGGAGCATGTGGCAGGGGAAGCGCTAAGCAGAAGTTCAATGAACAACAAGCTGGTAGGTCTTCCAGGAAGTCATTATAGGTAGGAAGTGAGGTTTTGAGCTTTTCAGGTCAAGAAACAATTTGGCCTGTGCCCTGGGAATAGGATCTTGTCTCAGGGCCAATAAAAAACAAAAACAAAAACAAAAACCCTAAGCTCACAAGAGATTAATGAATAACACAGCATAAACTTGTGACAGACAACCTTTGGCATTCTTGGAAAGAAAAGTTCTTTCTACCAACTGGAAGTAATTTTACTTGAAAGATAGTAACATGAGAGAGTAAGAGATCATTGTTCTTGTTAAGGAATGAGTTTGCATCCTGAATGTACAGAGAAACTAGTTAGCTAGTGAGCAAACCTGTTAAGCACTTATGCACATCTTAATGAGACTTAACCTTCTACTTATCACCATCCAATTGTTAAATCCTGTAGTAGAATGTGATAGAGGCTTTATTTCTAAGTAAAGAAATATACCCTGCACCCCAAAAATAAACATAAAAATGAACAAAACACCAAATGATCATGCTGTGACAAAAGTAAAAATAAAGGAAAATCAAGGGATGTGGTATTTCTTAGCCAAACTAAGAAAGTTTTTGTTACCTGAAAAGTGGAACTTCCTAATATACAGGCTTGTTACACTTTTTTAATGGGGAAAACTGGATACTACATGTAGGGGAAGTTACTCTATTTTATAAGAAAAAAACATATGCTATAAAGGTATTTGCATATTTGAGAGGAAGGAAGGAAGGAGGTGGAGGAAGGGGAAGAAGGAAGGAAATACTAATGAATACCTAGAGAAAAGGTTCTAGTGAAATATTTCCCAAAATTGTTTCATTAAATTGTAATCTTAGGATATGATTCCCCCAAAAAAAGGATCTTACTGTCGAATACATTTGGGAAATGCTTAATATCCATCCTCTCTTGGAGAATCACCATGAATAGTAGCATATCCAATGCTCTGAAAGGCCTGTAGGAAAAAAACAAACTTACATACTTGATTTGACTTAGCATTTTCTCAAACCTGTTTCACCATCATGACCTTTTAAACCTACTAATGTCTAAAGCAAACGTCAAGTGCTTTTAAGTAAAATATATCAATAGGATAACCTTAAAATATAACCAGAATTCCAAATTTTTAAAAATTGTGTTCTTGTCCACAATTGTTCAGGCTTGAATACAATGAGCATTCAATGGAGGTTTGAGTTCCACCACTAGCAGGAAACAACACTTAATCTCAACTTGGTGTCAGTTGATGTCAACTTGCTGACTAAATAAAGTTTATAAAAACTATGCTTCTTGTCATTTTTATCTTTACATTTTCCTCTCATTTTTCCTAAGCTATAAGAGCAAATGAAACAAAATAGTCAAATCTCGCTCAAACTCTGTCCAGACTAAAATAGCACCATTTCAGAAATTGAACCACTGGCAGTACATGTTGCCATATTTATCTGTAACTAATGTGTGAAAGTGTGAATTTCTCAAAAGTCAAACATGACAACGCTGAGAACCTCTATATAAGGTAGGGAAGGAGTTCAAAGATATGGTAACGTTTCTCAAATATTAGGAAAGTCTCTAGTAAAAAAAAAAAAGTCTAGCTTGGCTAGTATTCAAAGATAAACTACCAATCCACAGAGGAACAGGGAAATAGGCAGGAAGATTTGAGGCAAAATGATAAAAGGGTCACAAAATATTTGGATGCTTTCAAGTAACTGCTGAATCAGGCATACAGCTCATATCAACTGTTTCATATTGAAATTATTACATTAACATTTGATGTTGGAATGTTTGATGCCCCTTATCTACAATTAAAACCTAGCTTCCATTTATGGAATGAGTAAGTCACAGGAATAAAAAGCACAGCATAAGGAATATAGTCAATGATATTGTAATAGTGATACAGGGACAGGTGTAGCTATACTTGTGATGAACACAGCAGAATATATAAACTTGTCTAATCACTATGTAGTACACCTGAAACTAAGGCAATATGGTGTGTCAACTGTACTCAAAAAAAATAATTAAAACATTATTTTAGGTATCATAATACTATGATTTATCATAAGAAATACATATTTGGTCTTGGTCCCTTTTCTGGCACAGAGATCTTAAAACCCTTGGAATTTCCTAAATGATGAAAACCACACAAGTGTCTTGTTATGTTACTAAGATGACTTTCAGAAAGCACCTAATAGAGGTGCTTCCTCACTGGTCAATGATTTAATTAATCATAGCTATGTAATGAACTCTTCATAAAAACCAAAAAAATAGGATTCAAAGAGCTGCTGGAATGGTGAACACCTGGAGGTGCTCAGAGAATAGTATTCTCAGAGCACACATGAAAGCTCTGTACCATTTTCCATGACCTTGCCCCGGTATCTCTTCTGTCTAGCTGTTCCTGAGTCACATCCTTCTATAAAATACTGGGTGATTTAGTAGATAGAGTGTTTTCCTGAGTTCTGTGAGCTCTACTCCGGCAAATTAATCAAACTCAAGGAAGAGACTTGGGAACTTCTGAAATAGAAATATAGGTAACAACCTGGATTTGCAGTTGACATCCTGAGTTGGAGGGGATCATTGGAACCTCCAATCTACAGCAGTTGGTCAAAAGCACAGGTGACAACATGGGCTTGTAATCGGCATCTGAAGTACAGGGTAGGGGGCAGGGGGGAATCTAGTAGGACTAAGCCCTTTACCTATGGGTCCTAATGCTATCTCCAGGTAGAAAGTGTCAGAATTGAGTTGAATTATAGAATACCCAGCTGGTGCCTGAGAAATGCTTGTCTTGTGTGTGGGGGGGACCCCCCCCATACAGGGTTTAGTAACCTACATTATAGGCATGAATTCTCCATTTCAGGTAACTTCATGTTCATGTTTCATGCTCAAACTGCCCCTTTCCCAGGCATCTAAAACCTAAATTGCTGCTTTTAAGGATTTACTCATGTAATTATCTTGAAATGGCCTCCATCTCTCTGGGCACAGATCCTCATGACCACCTGCATTAGACTGCTACTATCCTAAAATGTCCTCTGGCTGTCTGTACAGAAATTTCCCCAAAGCTCCAGGTCAATCATCTCACATGGAACAGGAATTCTCACTGTCTAGGTCTTATCTGTCCAGTATAACCAGAGTTTCCCCACAGATCACAAAGCAGGATAAAAATTAAAGTAGTAGCTACACTTATGATGAGCAGAGCATAATGTACAGACAAGTTGAATCACTAAGTTGTATGCCCGAAACTAACATAACATTGTGTATCAATTATACTCAAAAAATTTTCTTAAGTATCTGTAATGAATAAAAGAACATAACAGATCCAAAAATTAAGAGTATTTGTAGTAAACCTTTGTTAGTTTTGTTCAGGGAACTATAATTGGACTTTGAGCCCCATTCCATACCTCCATTCACTTTTCCTTATTCCTCATCCAGTGGCTTCTCAGCTCTTCAGGGAGCCCCTCACATTGCTCCGAAGCAGTCCCCTCAAATGGTTTATGGAACATGCTATTTCCCTTATCTTGCTCTATCTCCCCGTGGTAAAGACTACCGCTCAAGAGCCACTATTCATGCCTAGGTACCGGTAAGACCACTTCAAAGCTATTTCCTGTTGCGGACAAAGCACTCTCGTCAGTGCCAATGCCTCTAGCTCCAAAGCTGTGGCATCTTCCCAGGTTTAAAGAGTCTTTCCATGTCTCAGAATTTAAAAAATATTTTTTCTATGTATTATAGCCCTGAAGGTACTATATTTTATTTTCTCCAAATCTGAGGCATTGCTTATGGTTAAAGTGATGATGCATCTTGGTTTGCCTGCAGACAGTCCTATTTTGGCTTAAATATTAATAGTGTCCCATTCTCAAAGGCCGACTGGTTTGAGTAATAATTATAAAATCACCCTATCCACTCAATCCTGTGTACTTCATTCTCTTACCCTCTTAACTCTCTTCAAATGGGCTCATGGTAATGTATTTCTGTATTATATATTCAAGTTCTGTAAACACACCTTGGTATATAAAACTGCGTACCAGTTACCAACATAACATAAACATTAGCATGAATTTAAATCTCAATATTAGTTCTTTCTGTTTATTCTGGCTTATACATTTTCAATTCAAATAATTTGTGTTACCCAAAATAACAATATGAAATAATACTCAACTATGCAGTATAATTGACCTATCATTCAAGTTTTCACAGTATGATCACGTAAGTAAATAGTACAGATTCAAGCAATGATCCTTAAATAATTGGTATTCCATGAGATTTTCTCAAATTTGTACTTCACCATTTCACATATCCTAGTAACAGTCATGAAATCGTAATTAAATTGTAGTGACGATCCAAGACTATGCAAATACGTATGGATTTGGTGGTTGTGTTGACTTCAGGATTTCCCATGAAATAAACTACCAATGCTAAACAGACATTGAAAATACCCTTGAAGTATCACATTAGGTTAAATATAAGCCTATAAGGGTTTTAGTGATTCACCTAAGCCATGGTTTCTTGATCTGGGAACAAAATATGGGGCCAGATAATTACACTGTTTTGTAGTTAGTGGATTATACTGTTGTTGGGGACTGTCCTATGCATTGTATGATATTTGCAGCACACCTGGCCTCTAACCTTTAGACTTCAGTAGCAGCTCTGTGTTTTCTACCACACCCCTGAGTTGTGGCAACCACCAAATGTAGCTCCAGCTATTGCCAAATGTCCTCTGGGAGGCAAAATTGTTCCTGGCTGAGAACCACTGTAGTAAGTAGTTGCAAGGCAGAATGGAGCCCTGATGTGTCTTTCAAACAACTACAGAACTGTGTCAAATTCATATTATCTCCTTAGGTGAGGGTTAACATATTTCATATCAACAGGTGTCTGTAGAGCACCTACTATGTGAAACATACTTTTCTAATATTTCAACAGATTAAGAAAACAAGCCTGAAATATGGCTCCTTCCATCAAAAACTTCAATAGATAAGATACCTCTGAAGTAACTGACTCTGTTTCTATTCTAAATGTGTTTACTTAATACCCTTTGGGACATTTAGTAATATATTTACTGGACATTTAACTGAATATCCTTTGCAATATTTTGTTAGCAAGTATTCTAAATAGAATGGTCTGAAATAAATCAAAAGCATACAATGGACACATATTATTCCCTTAACAAATATTTGATGAATGAATAAAGAAATCCATACAAATTGCTACATGGAAGGCTTCAAAGATACTTCAGAAGAGATAAATTTTTTTCTAGGCTAAAATATTTAACAGAGAAATGCTGGTACTTTTCCAGGGATCAAGAAAAGACTTACAGAAAAGCCTATACTTTAGCTTAGAATTTAGGATACTTTTCTTTGGAGCTTGGGATATTAAACTAGCACAAGTTGGAGAGTTCTGACACAAAGCCTGAGGATAACCAGGTGGATTGGTTGAAATCTGGTCTTTCAGTGGAAGGCCAGAGATGCACTCTTCTGGGCCCAACATGCATAACACAACTGTAGCAAGAGAATTGGCCTGGGAAGCAGGAAACTTTGGTTGATTCCAATACTAACCTGCAATCTCTTGAGTTATTTAAAACCTAAAAGTAGGGGGGAGGGGCAAGATGGCGGAAGAGCAGGGTCTCCAAGTCACCTGTCCTCAACAAATTACCTAGAAAACATTCAAATCATCCTGAAAATCTACGAATTCGGCCTGAGATTTAAAGAGAGACCAGCTGGAACGCTCCAGTGAGAAGAGTCCGCGCTATCAAGGTAGGAAGACGGGGAAAAAGGAATAAAGACACAAAAGGCCTCCAAGGGGGAGGGGCCCCGCGAGGAGCCGGGCTGAGGCCGGGGCGAGTGTCCCCAGGACAGGAGAGCCCCGTCCCGGAGGAGCAGGAGCTGCACCGACCTTCCCGGGGGAAAGGCCTCCCGGGGAATTGGAGCAGGATCCCCAGAAAGGCGGGGATGCCCTCGGGCTCCCAGGGACACTAACAGGCACCTGCGCCCCAGAGAGTGCGCCGAGCTCCCTAAAGGCTGCAGCGCACGGCGGGACCCGGAGCAGCTCGGAGGGGCTCGGGCGGCGGCTCCGCGGAGGGGGCTGCACCGCCGGGAGCGCGAATCCAACAGCGCAGGCCCCGGAGCACAGGGCGCCGGGACACAGCCCAGGATCCGGCCTCCCCCCGGGGACAGGCAGAGGCCGGGAGGGCCCAGGACAGCAAGGACGCTCCTGCCCGGAGCTGAGCAGATCAGCGGCCCTGCCCGGGAGCCCCCAGGCCCTGCAGACGGAGAGCCCCGGAGCTACTGCGGGAGCTGACTCCAGGGTCCCAGAGCTGCCGCCCCACTGTGGCTTCCTCCCGGGGCCTTACGGGGTAAACACCCCCCACTGAGCCCTGCACCAGGCAGGGGCAGAGCAGCTCCCCCAAGTGCTAACACCTGAGAATCAGCACAGCAGGCCCCTCCCCCAGAAGACCAGCGAGACGGACCAGTTCCAGGGGAAGTCAAGGGACTTAAAGTATACAGAATCAGAAGATACTCCCCCGTGTTTTTTTGTTTTTTTGTTTTTGTTTTTTTTGTTTTTGTTTTTGTTTTGTTTTGTGCTTTTTTTTTTTTCTTTCTTCTTGATTTCGGATTGCTTCCCCCACCCCACCCCACCCTTTTTTTTTTTTCCCTTTCTTTCTTTTTCTTTCTCTTTTTCTTCTCTTCCCCCCCCCCTTTTTTTTCTTTTCTCTTTTTTCTTTTTCTCTTTTCTTTCCTTCTCTCTCTTTTTCTCCTTTTCCCAATACAACTTGTTTTTGGCCACTCTGCACTGAGCAAAATGACTAGAAGGAAAACCTCACCTCAAAAAAAAGAATCAGAAACAGCCCTCTCTCCCACAGAGTTACAAAATCTGGATTACAATTCAATGTCAGAAAGCCAATTCAGAAGCACTATTATACAGCTACTGGTGGCTCTAGAAAAAACCATAAAGGACTCAAGAGACTTCATGACTGCAGAATTTAGATCCAATCAGGCAGAAATTAAAAATCAATTAAATGAGATGCAACCAAGCTAGAAGTCCTAACGACGAGGCTTGACGAGGTGGAAGAACGAGTGAGTGACATAGAAGACAAGTTGATGGCAAAGAGGGAAACTGAGGAAAAAAAAGACAGGCAATTAAAAGACCATGAGGAAAGATTAAGGGAAATAAATGACAGCCTGAGGAAGAAAAACCTACGTTTAATTGGGGTTCTCGAGGGCGCCGAAAGGGACAGAAGGCCAGAATATGTATTTGAACAAATCCTAGCTGAAAACTTTCCGAATCTGGGAAGGGAAACAGGCATTCAGATCCAGGAAATAGAGAGATTCCCCCCCTAAAATCAACAAAAACCGATCAACACCTTGACATTTAATAGTGAAGCTTGCAAATTCCAAAGATAAGGAGAAGATCCTTAAAGCAGCAAGAGAAAAAAAGTCCCTGACTTTTATGGGGAGGAATATTAGGGTAACAGCAGACCTCTCCACAGATACCTGGCAGGCCAGAAAGGGCTGGCAGGATATATTCAGGGTCCTAAATGAGAAGAACATGCAACCAAGAATACTCTATCCAGCAAGGCTCTCATTCAAAATGGAAGGAGAGATAAAGAGCTTCCAAGACAGGCAGGAACTGAAAGAATATGTAACCTCCAAACCAGCTCTACAAGAAATTTTAAGGGGGACTCTTAAAATTCCCCTTTAAGAAGAAGTTCAGTGGAACAATCCACAAAAACAAGGACTGAATAGATATGATGACACTGAACTCATATCTCTCAATAGTAACTCTGAAAGTGAACGGGCTTAATGACCCCATCAAAAGGTGCAGGGTTTCAGACTGGATAAAAAAGCAGGACCCATCTATTTGCTGTCTACAAGAGACTCATTTTAGACAGAAGGACACATACAACCTGAAAATAAAAGGTTGGAGAACCATTTACCATTCAAATGGTCCTCAAAAGAAAGCAGGGGTTGCCATCCTTATATCAGATAAATTAAAATTTACCCCGAAGACTATAGTGAGAGATGAAGAGGGACACTATCTCATACTCAAAGGATCTATCCAACAAGAGGACTTAACAATCCTCAATATATATGCCCCGAATGTGGGAGCTGCCAAATATTTAAACCAATTAATAACCAAACTGAAGAAATACTTTGATAATAATACACTTATACTTGGTGACTTCAATCTAGCTCTTTCTATACTAGATAGGTCTTCTAAGCACAACATATCCAAAGAAATGAGAGCTTTATATGATACACTGGACCAGATGGATTTCACAGATATCTACAGAACTTTACATCCAAACTCAACTGAATACACATTCTTCTCAAGTGCACATGGAACTTTCTCCAGAATAGACCACATACTGGGTCACAAATCGTGTCTGAACCGATACCAAAAGATCGGGATAGTCCCCTGTATATTCTCAGACCATAATGCCTTGAAATTAGAACTTAATCACAACAAGAAGTTTGGAAGGACCACAAACACGTGGAGGTTAAGGACCATCCTGCTAAAAGATGAAAAGGTCAACCAGGAAATTAAGGAAGAATTGAGAAGATTCATGGAAACTAATGAGAATGAAGATACAACCATTCAAAATCTTTGGGACGCAGCAAAAGCAGTCCTGAGGGGGAAATACATCGCCATACAAGCATCCATTCAAAAACTGGAAAGAACTCAAATTCAAAAGCTCACCTTACACATAAAGGAACTAGAGAAAAAGCAACAAATAGACCCCACCCCCAGCAGAAGAAGACAGTTAATTAAAATTCGAGCAGAACTAAATGATATCGAGACCAAAAGAACTGTGGAACAGATCAACAGAACCAGGAGTTGATTCTTTGAAAGAATTAATAAGATAGATAAACCATTAGCCAACCTTATTAAAAAGAAGAGAGAGAAGACTCAAATTAATAAAATCATGAATGAGAAAGGAGAGATCACTACCAACACCAAGGAAATACAAACGATTCTAAAAACATATTATGAACAGCTGTACACCAATAAATTAGGAAATCTAGAAGAAATGGACGCATTCCTGGAAAGCCACAAACTACCAAAACTGGAGCAGGAAGAAATTGAAAACCTGAACAGGCCAATAACCAGGGAGGAAATTGAAGCAGTCATCAAAAACCTCCCAAGACACAAGAGTCCAAACCAGATGGCTTCCCAGGGGAATTCTATCAAACATTTAAAGAAGAAATCATACCTCTTCTACTAAAGCTGTTTGGAAAGATAGAAAGAGATGGAGTACTTCCAAATTCCTTCTATGAGGCCAGCATCACCTTAATTCCGAAACCAGACAAAGACCCCACCAAAAAAGAGAATTACAGACCAATATCCCTGATGAACATGGATGCAAAAATTCTCAACAAGATACTAGCCAATAGGATCCAACAACACATTAAGAAAATTATTCACCATGACCAAGTAGGATTTATTCCCGGGACACAAGGCTGGTTCAACACTCGTAAAACCATCAATGTGATTCATCATATCAGCAAGAGAAAAACCAAGAACCATATGATCCTCTCATTAGATGCAGAGAAAGCATTTGACAAAATACAGCATCCATTCCTGATCAAAACACTTCAGAGTGTTGGGATAGAGGGAACTTTCCTTGACATCTTAAAAGCCATTTACGAAAAGCCCACAGCAAATATCATTCTCAATGGGGAAGCACTGGGAGCCTTTCCCCTAAGATCAGGAACAAGACAGGGATGTCCACTCTCACCACTGCTGTTCAACATAGTTCTGGAAGTCCTCGCCTCAGCAATCAGACAACAAAAAGACATTAAAGGCATTCCAATTGGCAAAGAAGAAGTCAAACTCTCCCTCTTCGCCGATGACATGATACTCTACATAGAAAACGCAAAAGCCTCCACCCCAAGATTGCTAGAACTCATACAGCAATTTGGTAGCGTGGCAGGATACAAAATCAATGCCCAGAAATCAATGGCATTTCTATACACTAACAATGAGACTGAAGAAAGAGAAATTAAGGAGTCAATCCCTTTTACAATTGCACCCAAAAGCATAAGATACCTAGGAATAAACCTAACCAAAGAGGTAAAAGATCTATACCCTAAAAACTATAGAACACTTCTGAAAGAAATTGAGGAAGACACAAAGAGATGGAAAAATATTCCATGCTCATGGATTGGCAGAATGAATATTGTGAAAATGTCAATGTTACCCAGGGCAATTTACACGTTTAATGCAATCCCTATCAAAATACCATGGACTTTCTTCAGAGAGTTAGAACAAATTATTTTAAAATTTGTGTGGCATCAGAAAAGACCCCAAATAGCCAGGGGAATTTTAAAAAAGAAAACCATAGCTGGGGGCACCACAATGCCAGATTTCAGGTTGTACTACAAAGCTGTGGTCATCAAGACAGTGTGGTACTGGCACAGAAACAGACACATAGATCAATGGAACAGAATAGAGAACCCAGAAGTGGACCCTGAAATGTACGGTCATCTAATATTCGATAAAGGAGGAAAGACTATCCATTGGAAGAAAGACAGTCTCTTCAATAAATGGTGTTGGGAAAATTGGACATCCACATGCAGAAGAATGAAACTGGACCACTCTCTTTCACCATACACAAAGATAAACTCAAAATGGATGAGAGATCTAAATGTGAGACAAGAGTCCATCAAAATCATAGAAGAGAACACAGGCAACACCCTTTTTGAACTCGGCCACAGTAACTTCTTGCAAGAAACATCCACAAAGGCAAAAGAAACAAAAGCAAAAATGAACTATTGGGACTTCATCAAGATAAGAAGCTTTTGCACAGCAAAGGATACAGTCAACAAAACTCAAAGACAACCTACAGAATGGGAGAAGATATTTGCAAATGACATATCAGATAAAGGGCTAGTTTCCAAAATCTATAAAGAACTTATTAAACTCAACACCAAAGAAACAAACAATCCAATCATGAAATGGGCAAAAGACATGAAAAGAAATCTCACAGAGGAAGACATGGACATGGCCAACATGCACATGAGAAAATGCTCTGCATCACTTGCCATCAGGGAAATACAAATCAAAACCACAATGAGATACCACCTCACACTAGTGAGAATGGGGAAAATTAACAAGGCAGGAAACCACAAATGTTGGAGAGGATGCGGAGAAAAGGGAACCCTCTTACACTGTTGGTGGGAATGTGAACTGGTGCAGCCACTCTGGAAAACTGTGTGGAGGTTCCTCAAAGAGTTAAAAATAGACCTGCCCTATGACCCAGCAATTGCACTGTTGGGGATTTACCCCAAAGATTCAGATGCAATGAAACGTCGGGACACCTGCATCCCGATGTTTCTATCAGCAATGGCCACAATAGCCAAACTGTGGAAGGAGCTTCGGTGTCCATCGAACGATGAATGGATAAAGAAGATGTGGTTTATGTATACAATGGAATATTACTCAGCAATTAGAAACGACAAATACCCACCATTTGCTTCAACGTGGATGGAACTGGAGGGTATTATGCTGAGTGAAATAAGTCAATCGGAGAAGGACAAACAGTGTATGTTCTCATTCATTTGGGGAATATAAATAATAGTGAAAGGGAATATAAAGGAAGGGAAAAAAATGTTGGGAAATATCAGGAAGGGAGACAGAACATAAAGACTCCTAACTCTGGGAAACGAACTAGGGGTGGTGGAAGGGGAGGAGGGCGGGTGTTGGAGGGGAATGGGTGACCGGCACTGAGGTGGACACTTGACGGGATGAGCACTGGGTGTTTTTCTGTATGTTGGTAAATTGAACACCAGTAAAATTAATTAAAAAAATAAAATAAATAAATAAAACCTAAAAGTGCTTTCCCTGTATAAAGTAAGAATATCATCTTCTCAGTTTACCTCAAATTCAGTTCTGTAAATGAAAACATGAACTGAAATTGGCTGTGTAAATATAAGTTGTTAATGATCTATAAAATTGGATACTTGTACTGGATGGCCTCTCAGGTTGATTCCAGCTCTGAAAAACCCATGATTTTTCCATAAATCTTGCTCACATGTTCAGGATAGCATGTATATTTATGAAAGAATAATATATAGATATCAGCCTCCTAAGATTCACCTGTTGACCTCCTTAAGCAGGCTAGCCTGAGATCTAGATAAAATGGTCAAGCAATTGATAATTTTTGTAGGGGACAAAAGGAACTGCAAATGCATGTCAGGTTCCTCATGAGACCTGGAAAAATCCCACTTGAGTTTCAACATTTAGAGGAAGATATGTCCATAAATTTTTTTTGTTCTAACTTGTCAATATAAATGGTGCCCTGAGTATGGAAAGGGCCACAAAGCCCATTTCGTCTCATCCAACCAAAATGTGCTTGAATGCAAGGGAGAAACTGTTGGACATGACTGCTGGGATCTGGCTAACCCAAACACTCCTGGGTCTGACCCATGTCATCCACACCCAGCAGATAGCCCACTACCTCTTCTTTGGGTAGTAAATATTTCTTCATCAGGTAAGAGGAAGCCACTGGCCCTGGGCTTGAACATAGAGCAAAAGGCAGCCCACTTCCAGAGCAAGATGATTAACATGCATTTGGATTCACATTCTCAGGAAACATACTAACGGTAGCAATATTACTATCTTCTGTATAGTATTTTACAATATCTTGACATATTTTCATTTTCATTGTTAATGAGAGAAAATTTACTTGGTGAAATGGATATTTTTTACTTAATATGTTATTGATATCCATTAAAAGTAGACTCTCACTTTTGTGATTTCTCTATTAGTTTTTGCTAAGAGAAAAACACTAGAAGCTAGAGAAATAGTGATAGATTTTAAAATTGTTCCTAATGCTGAGTTAAACCTCAGTCAAAATCAGGTTTCCAATTCCATATGTTTTTCAGGATTCATGGAAAGCAGGGGTGCCAATTGGACTGGAAGATTCTAGTGTAAAATGAAATTTTCTTACTAAAACCTAGACTTCATAGCCTGTCAGCAAACATAAGGTTTAGATATTTTGTAAAAATATTTCCCCAAAATAGCTACAGTATGCTGCTTTGGAAATGTTTGAGAAAGACGAAAGGCATCAGTCAGGGAAGAATTGTGACTGTGAGGAACAAGATGTTCTCTAGAAGTTGCTTGATGTGTCTGATCTTGTACTCATCCCTGTTTCCTTCTCTCTCTCATGCATTTTCTTTCTTATTTCTGATGCAGTAAGCTCAAAGGGGTACATCTATATTTAGTATTTACTTTGTATATGTGGGAATCTTCAACCTCCTCATATATGGCAAAGATGATTCACTTTGTTGTGTTTTTACTGTTGTTGCTAATTGGAAACTTACTTCATTGCAGCCTTGTGCACAAACTATGGTTTCGCTCCAGGCTGAATCGTCATTTGGTAAGAGAGATGCTAGTGAAAACAATCCTGAGACCACAGTATTTTAACTCAAATGTTTAAAAATACTTAATGGTGAACCACCACCATTTGGTGATTTTCATGGAAGTTTTTCAAAACACAAAACTGAATTTTTTGTTTTTCAAAACAAAAAATTAATCCCATGCTCATTTTAAATAGCTATTACGATACTATTTTGGGCAATAATTTTATACATGGGTGGGAAACATTACCATGAAATATTTATTGCATTTCCATTGTCCAAGAAATCATGTCCTGGGGATAAAATAGTATCTATTCACGAAAAAAGTGTAGTCTGTAGTCTGATGGTGAGACAAGTCACATAGCCCAAGAAGTTTAATGTAAATACAAAATGAAGAGTAAATTACCCAAAATTATAAGAGATACCTAAAATATTACTTGAGGTGTTACCACAGTTGAGTACAGAAAATATTTTATTGGGGCAAATATCTGCATAGAAGATGGAAAAGCTTCATAGAAGGAAGATTAAAACCTGGATCTGAAAGTTAACTAAACTCTGCCCAGGTAGAGAAAGAAGGAAATCACTTTCCATATGAGGAAGTCCATAGTCTAATTCCAATTAAATACATACCATGCACTGTGCCACACTCAGGTCGTGGGCCCACCACAGTAAACAGAATAGGTATAATCCTTGCCCTGGTAGAGTCAGTAGTCTGGTCCCCTAAAACATGGCTAAGGCAAGTAATGGAGAGAATCAATGGATAAACAAACAAAAGTAGAAATCCTGTAGGGACAGGGTAGGGAATAAAAATAACTCGGTATATTGGCTTGAGATGGTAGAAAGTCTGGTACAAATCTTTTCCCAAGGGGTCCTAGGATCAGTCAAATCTCAACACGTGATATTCCTGCTGTCATTCTGATCCCTAAAACATGTCTCACAGACGAAACCAAGTGAAAATGAACAAGAACAGTAAGAAATTAAGAAGAAATCATAAAAGAGCACTGGAATTGGGGCAGAGAGGCACAGTTTGTGCTCAGTCCCCAAATCTGGTTTAATCTACCTTTTAACCTCCACCAATAGTGCTTTGCTTCCCTCCTCATCTGCCCTCCTGCTTCACACTGAAGTGTAAACACATTATGTTCACTGAGCCTCAGTCTCTCCCCTGAAAATGGACATAAAGACACAATTGCCATGAAGATTAAATAAGACAACAGATGTAATGAGCACCTGGCAGAGGAAGGTGCTCGGTATATGTGTTTGCTCATCTTGGTCCTCTCCCTCTACCTTTAATCAGCAGCCAGCCTTGTGAAATACATCCATCCCTACCCTACTGATGCTCAAATTATTGTCCAGGTTCACTAAACCCTAGGAAATATTCCAGCTTTGATACCCAAATTGCTGCACCAAATATTCCAGCTTTGATAACCAACTGCTGTATCTTATATGAACAATAAAGAGTAATCACAAATTTGTGAGCCCAGGACTGACTTGTTTTTCCTCATTCCTATTTGAGTATTTCATATCCTCATGTAGCAGCTCTATGGGAGGGTGGAAAGCACAAGGGAGAGGTGGTGAGGACAGTTCTGAACTTCCTGAGCCCATCTGTTGAACGTGTGTTTGAGGAATAGGTAGTAAAATAACATGCTCAATGTTATAGTATAGAAATGCAGTCAGAACTCAGAAGCACAGTCAGCTGGTTTTAAGGCTTCTGTGCTCTGTCCCCTGTATACCATACTGGTTGTTTGGAAATGGATCTCTATGTATGCCTTAACTTTGTCAGTGCTTTACCACTCCCAGAGTATCTGCATTTTGAACTCCATTGTAAATCATAAAATAAATTTATGTGTAAGGAATTTCAGGGGTTACAAGAGATAAGGAGGTTTTTTATTCGTTTCATTTTTAATAAATGCAAGAAACAATATAGATTTGTTCTGAAATTAGATGAGAGAAAAAAAAAGGGAAAGCAAGTTACTTCCCTCCACCAAGGCTAAGGATTGCCCTGGGACACCTTGAGGCTTAGGATTTGTGTATGGATTCCTGGAAAGTATGCTCTTTACTCAAAATCCCCCCTACACTCCCACAGTATGTATCACTGGGAACTGGGAACTGTTGTAGAAAATAACCCCTTCCCCTGAATTGATGATAATCACACCATCAGTACGTTAGTTGGTAACTGGGGGGGGGGGGGGGGGGGGGAGTGGAGGAAAAGCTAGTAGTTCCATAAAATCTAATAGCTCTTTTTGGCTCCAGGTGCAACTCATATAGAGGCCACAAATCTCAAAGTAGCTGCCCTATTGATCCTGGACTCAGTACAAACCTTCAGGATACAGTAAGGAACTGATGAGTTTGGAATCTTGTCGGGTTTTTTTTCTTAGAAATCAAAAAGGATTAATGACTGTGACACATTTGGAGAGATACAATACTGAAATCTATCATTATTCTTATATTTTCTGTTCTACATTAAATTTCTCAGGCAATCAGGCAATAACTACTTTTTAAAAATGTCATTTTTAAATATATATACTCCACAATTATAGGAGTAGCAAAGCATTAACAATGACATTTTTAAAATTCAGTAAAAATATAAAAATGTTTCAGATTTTTTAAAATTAAGACAATGTCTAGTAGCCTTGACCCAGGCTTAAAACCATGTGTAGGTCATGGGTCAGATTCTGTAAAATGTCTTCAGAGACATATTTCATTTATTTCCTTCAACTGAAACTCTGATTACTGTTCATTATGATATCCCAATGCAGGGAGGGAGAAGGTTTTCCCCTTTTGTCACCAAAGACTTGAGTTCCCAAGACTGTAATTTTAGATTCAGCTGAATAATCATAAGACATGACCAGAAAAAGCTACCCAATTGGAGTCAATTGAATTTCTGAAGCCTCAATGGCCCCTATCTTTTCCTCCACTTTAGAATTTCCTGCAGCAAATATTTCTTTCTCTTTGCTTGCCTCCACTAGGATATTTAAATAAGAGACAGCCAGCAGGAAATATTTATTGTTAAAAAAATTAAAACTAAAAAGAATATGATTTTCAACTGAGCAGTCATGAAAATTGTTAATGGTACCCAAGGCCAATGAAAAAATATCAGAAAATGACTATGGGAAAATGTTATAATCCTCAGAATACAAAATCTGGGGTGTATTATGTGGTGCTTTAACAAATAGCTGCACTTTATAACTGGGTATTTTTAGAACCCAGTTATAAAGGAACCACAACAAATCCATTCACAAAGGATATACTGCCCCAACTTGTAGTGCACCTGAATATCTATGTGATAATTTCCTGAAGAAATCTAGTGCAATTTTTTTTCATGAAAGTTTACATTATATTGTAGGATAATATTAAATGTTCTGTAACAATTTTCTTGCTTAAAAGATATGTGTAAAAAATAATGTTTAAACTAGAATTAGCATAATGTGTTGCTAAGACACTGGCAAAGTCAGCCTTCTACACCAAGACTTAGCTAATGATACTTAACCACCCAGCCTACCCCCAGGTTGACTATTCCTTGTGAAACACTTCTGAAGAAACTATATGCCATAAATTAATCTGTAGGCTTCAGCAGAGGGAAGAAAAGTACACTGGAATCATTAAATCTAGACCGAAGTCTCTGTGCTGCTATCCTGTGTGATCTTGGGAAAGTCATTTAACTTCTCCAGAACTTAGGTGGTTCCTCCACAATGTGGGAGAACTGGACAAGAGGTCCAGTGCAGAGTTGTGTTTTTGTCTATGGTTTTGGGGAGTACAAGGCAAGAATCCTAGTGACTAGAATATTTAAAAAAAGAGCATGTAACACTATGATGTGGTCACTAACAGAAAATTGCCCAGGGCTGATTATGCAACTTTTTCTAATGTCTCCAATAAAGCCTCTTGCCAATGCCCCTGCAGTCCTGGATACAACAAAATTTTCAAAAGCTAGCAAGCTTCAGAGGTTATATAATATTAAGCAGGACTAGTCCAAACCTTGACTGTCATTTCCAGTGTGAGTTTCTGAGACTTAGGGAGTAGAAAGCAAATACTCAGCATATATCTAAGAATCACACTGTGATAGTGCAAGCACTAGGTCCCCTGTGCTAATTGCTATGAAAGTATACTTTTTTCCCCCAACTTCCTGGTTGAAGCCTACAGATAATGAATCTGATAGATGTAGTCTCTAGTCTCAGAGAACTTAGTCTAGACAAGAAGACCTAGACACACCAGCCTGCAGGATATCTATCAGCAGAGGGGTTTGCATCAATGCAATGGAACACAGAGGTTAAGTACATATCCTGGAAAATCAAAGTGGGCTATCAGGAAAAGGTGACAATGAAGCTAAGTCTGGATTATGCCTGGTCGAAGGTACACTGACTTTTAATAAAATAAAGTTTTTATGGGACAAATGATCTCTGAAAATTTACTTGTGAGGCTGTACCATAGAGAATTTGTAATAAGCACAGCCAATAAACCATACAGAGTAAGACAATGTGTATGTTTAGGTGAAAAACAAAGTCTTTTTTTTAAAATTCTAAGCACCTTAGTGTTATTTTGACTTCTCTCCCCCTTCACTCTACAACTGGTGGAACAGAAGGGAGGGGAGGGTGGAGAATAGGTAAGAAAGTTGGGATTTGACAATCACGGCTGGTGGGAAAGATTGGGCAGCAATCCAGTTGGTTCCTTAAAGGTGTAGCTTCTTCTGTTCTAGGTTTGGGGAAGCATCAATGTATCACCAACACTTGAGGGTATTTAATAAACATTACTTAACAATTAATGGGACTTTTGAATGTAACTTTTCATTGTATGAGGTACATTTGGAAAGGGCAGAAACTAAAACCCCATTTTCCTCAGGAAAGATGTGAAAACAGTGGAGA
Source organism: Vulpes lagopus (assembly GCF_018345385.1). Classification (NCBI taxonomy): domain Eukaryota; kingdom Metazoa; phylum Chordata; class Mammalia; order Carnivora; family Canidae; genus Vulpes; species Vulpes lagopus. Next base: position 36,399,841 of record NC_054829.1, read on the forward strand.
TGTGTCTTGGAGCTTCAGAGAGTATTGTTTTTCCATCTGTGAGCAAAGACAACAGACAGTACAATGAGAAGATGGAAGAAATTAGTAGTTTAAGGGTGTCATTGAAGATGCTTTGCTAAAACAGACTTCTAATGTTACAACACAGAATAGCCTTTAGGGATTACTCCATTCACTGGTTTCCTAACCTCTTTTTAAATAAAGCTTTAAGAAGAACCTCAATATCCAAATGAATAAGAAAGTCCGCCCTGGATGAAGTTGTGGGATAGACCTGAAACTTTCCCCAAAACCCAACTTCTCTTTTTCATGTTCAAACTACCCCTGTGACATTATCAGAACCAAGAGGCTCAGTAGATTTCAATTTGAAAGACAATTACATGGCTTACCTCTCCTTTTAAGAATTAAGCTGTGTATCCCCTTATTTAATTTGCACATTTAATGTCATTTTCAAGAAATTAGGCTTTAGTTTGGCTAAAAATCAACTGTACCGGTCAACTTTTGTTTGGTTGCAAAAAATTCCAGCATTCTTGAAATATTGAGCTAATTGTGAAATCTTTCCTTACCTGGAGAAGTAACTTGACTAAAATAATGAGAGGGACAAGCATGGAATCCAGATATTCTGGCTCAGGCCACTCTGCTCTTTTGCTACTGCCCAGTACATAAACCAAACACAGTCATGCACATTCATCTATGAATTGTACATAGTGTATTTTTTTCTAATATGTAAATCCTTTACTAAATCAAGAATTAGAGAATTAAGGGCACCTGCATGGCTCAGTCAGTTAAGCGTCCAACTCTTGATTTTAGCTCAGGTTGTGATCTCAAAGTAATGAGATCATGCCCCCATGCTGAGCATAGAGTCTGCTTGAGATTCTCTTTCCCCCTCTGCCCCTCCCAACTCTTGCATGGGCCCATTCTCGTGTTCACTCTCTGTGTCTAAAATAAATACATAAATAAAGTCTTTAGGAAAAAAGAATTAGAGTATTTCATGATAGAGTTATCGGTCTTTCTAGTTGAGGCTCAAGACTCAGAGGGGAAAAAAAATGAATAAGCAGTAAACACCCAATGACACACTCCTCGCACACACGCCTGCTAAGAGAGTTCACATAGACTCATTCTCCTTAAACAAGACAGGGCATTAAATCATATGTTACCTTTTCCTACTATATATCCCGGGAGCAGAAGTTTCAGATATCTACAGCTAGGTTTGTGTTCTTGATTAGTCAGTTTTCACTTGTACACAGAAGAAAAAACTCTATCATCTGAATTCAAAAAGGTATTTATTGAGGATATGGGTATAAGATTCAGGATTATACAACTTAAAAACAAAAAAGGAACCAAAGATTGGTCATTACTTGAGATTACAGTTCACTACTGCTGGATACTGCCCTAATTCCAGTCTCATCCATCTTTTCTCCTTGTGTTACACATCGAATTGGCTAATGCCCATACTTGGCTATCTTGGACCAATAAGAGGTTTTCTGGCCTCTCACTCATAGCCATACAATGAGAGATTCCCCACCATCAATAAGAACATTCAGATGCTAGAGGGACAGAAAAATGATGGATGTCACATTACCTAAATGTTAGGAGTCAAAGATTATACTATTAGCCATTTAAACTAGATGAAGATAGATGAAGGTAAGAAAGAAGAGTAAAAGTTCAATTGGGAAAAGAATGGAAATTCCTGGACCACAGAGGATAAGAGGAAAGATGCTTTAGGGCTCCAGTGCATTCATTCTTTTGAATTTTTCATTCAAGGTATGTTCTATAAAATACATTCTCTCTCAAGAGCTACTCAACATGTATGCCCATTTTGGAGACTCAAAATGCTAGTTAGTCAATAAACTAAAAGATTATCTCATTCAGCATTTTCCAAATTTCCTTACCACTGAGCTCTCAACACTCAAAGAATCAGCTTTTCAAAAAGTACACTTTGAAAAATGCTGCTTCTGATGAAAGAAGCAACATTTTTAACGTCATGAACGATTTGAGGCCATTTAACAAGACTTAAGATTTTTCTAGCTGGGAAGAGAAGACTTTCTCAAGTACCCAATCCTTGAAGTAACGTTATTGATGATCATTTTTTAATCTTTGATAACATGAAAATTATAGCTGCTTGCTCTAAATCAGATTACAGAGATTTTCCAAGAATAAGGGCAGATAAGAACTTTGATTCCATCTCGAGGGCCATGCCTAACGGTCAATGGTTAAGTGGTGACTTTTCTCTTCTAACTCAATTAGCACAGTTCCATAGAACATCAAAAGCATCCTTGAAAAGGAGATAGAAATTATAGGAAAAATGTTGGGGCTTTGGCAGGATATGGAAGTCCTATGCTCCATTCCCTTATATGTAGGAATCCTGGGTCCTTCTTTCTCTAGCAGCCCAAGGCCCGTGTGCCCTATATCCAAACAGCATTGCCAGCTTCCATGTTGTCCATTTCTATGTAATCAAGATCATGACAGCTGAGAGCATGAGACAAAACTGAAATCACTTCCTTTCATTTACCCCCTTTAATTAAATGGAGATGAAAAAAATTAATCCTTACCATAAGCAGAGTCTGAAAGTGAGAGGTATCAAGTGTTTTATCACATCCTGCCGGTGACTCTGTACTTGGCTTTGTATCCAGGCAGCAGATTATTGTGGCTTGCCCAACAAACATGATTAATAACTCAGTCAGAGCTTTTGTACTGGATGTAGTGTTTGCCAAAAATGGCAGAACTCAGTGGAGAAGGGGCACTGCAGTGACAGTTACTTCCCTGACACATGACCCTTCTTTGTAATTAAAAACCAAACTCAATTATGTAGCAAACATTCAATGACATAAGTCTTCTCCTCCCTCCTTTAAGTGATGATTGCTGATGCTGCAATTATTTTCACAGTTCTAAAATAAAGCCAAAGGAAATATGGTGATCTATCAAAATGTAGTTTCCACATGTAGTTTCTGCAGCCCTAGAATCTTGTTAGGCTGCAAATCTTTATTGCTGTGCATGGCAGGTACAGGACACTACATGACTTTTGAGGGGGGGAAGAGAGAAACCACCAATCTGCTATATTGATGCCCCCTTTACCTGATACCTTTTGAAAACTTGCTGTAGTAGAAATTAAGGGAAATCATGAGGCCATACTATCTACAGACACTTTCCAAATGAGGCAGCTTGTCCAGGCTATTTATGCTGAATAGTTTTGTCAATTGTACCATTTTTTTTCCCACTTTGGTACAGTTTGTTCCTTACTGTTTAATGTGGTTTCTTCCCTGCTGTGGCAGCTTCCAAACAGCAGCTGTGAGGCCACCCACCAGCATCCCAACAATGTCAAGTAACTCAAGTAAACAGGTTGTGTGCTTCGACCCCTCCTACACACGTGCAAGGAAATGCTCATCTATGCAGATTTCAGCCCATAGATGCCTCTAAGGGAGCAGCAGACCCACACAAGGTAAACTAAATCCTGCCTTGTTTGATTTTGAAAGAATAATCACTTTATTTATAAAGTTCCCCTCCTACCATTGCCTTGGAAAGCAATTACAATACTGACTAGATAAAAACGTTAATTAAGACATCATAAGCCACCCCAAAGGCGCAAGAATAAAAATAAAGGAGGAATTTGCAAACGTGGGGGTTTCAAAGGTTGCCTAAGAAGAAATAAAGAGAAAAAGATTTTTGAAAGCAGAGTGCCAAAGTGTAGAGAGAGCTCCAAGGTACTGCAGCTCCCAGGACCTTCCCTAGAAAGATGGGAGCTGAAAACCAGGTATTCTGTGGCACAGGTGATGGGCCTGCTAGACCTGCCATGTCTCTTGAAAGAATGAACCAATGTCACACTGGTATGGATAGGTCTAGGTGTACAATTATTTGGGATTAACCAGGAAAACCCATTTCATTATTTGCATAACTCTTTGTGTGAAAATAATTGTCTAATTCACTCCAAAATAATAAGCATGTGGTTTTTCAGTTTTAAACTTATAATCATCCTATATCCTTTTCACCTTCAAGGACAATAGTTATTTCCCAGCAGAAAGATAAAATCAATCTGTAATCAGATCTATAATAAAAGGTATCTAGTAACACTGTGTGTAACAAAAGTTGTGCATTTGTACACACAAACAGGTGACTCAGTTTTATTGCTCCTACTCATTATCAGAAACTTTAAAATGTGATCTATCACATGTAGCCAAGGGAAAGTCCTAGGCAAAATACCCAGAGAAGACTGCCAACCATCATTGTCATCCATCATTGTCCCCTACCCTTTTCATACTACTAAGGGAAAAAAATCTAGTTCTCCTAAATAAAGCAATGAACATGTTTCAAGTACTTCTGCAGGCAGAAAATCATCTAACAATTTCATTTAAGATCAAACAAATTTTTAGAACCATTGTGCATAACAATATGTATTGAGGTAGTTTACCAAGAGTAATGATTAGAAGAAAAATAAATGAAAATATCAATAATGTTTTCATTAATGTGTAACATATATAGAAGAAATGGGCTTCATTAAGACATTTATGAAAGATGGCCTCTTCACCTGATTTGACTGACTCTAGGCAATTCTACATTAGTGCTAATTATTGTCATTTAGGAACTACCTGGGTCCAGGTACCTATGCAAAGAACCCAGAATGATTTTTAACAAGGATTTTTAAAAATATATATATAATGAAAGGCTTTGTGAAGAATGGCAATCTCTCATTCTGTATCAAGAAATATAAGGCTAATTATATGCAATACACACACACACACACACACACACACACACGCAGTGACCTGAAATGCTTCGAATGGATTCAAATATTAGATTGCAGTTCATTGTCACTCAGGGACCATGGCCAGAGTAACAGTCTCTATATTGATCCAATCTCTGTGTTTCTTATTATTCTTTTTCCCAAATGAGCTCTGATCTTGGTTGAGATGCCAATTTATTATGTTGGGGCCTCTGTTACTATACCCCAGTCTTTGCTTATGCACTTACTCAGTGTACAGTTCCTCATTATTGAGTAGTTAATACTGAAATGCCTGGCTAGCATTGGGCTATGCCTTTTCACCTGAAGTGCCTCTGCTTGGTGCTGGACATGGAGGTCAGCAACCTGTGGCTCTGGTGGCTGAGACTGCTCCACATGTCCTGCCTGAGCATAAACTTGGAAGGAAGAAATGATCTGCTTTAGAGTCTTCACTGAAAATAAATCCTCTTACTAACACTGCCAGCATGTCCTTTATGACCATGTTATGGGAATAAATAGTGCCCAGTGGATAAAGACTCACAAGCAAGAACCATGAGGCTATTTTTACTACCAGTGTAACAGAGAAATTTGGGTCTTAGCAAAATTATGCCTCAAGTTTGCTGGTTCTGACTAAAGAAACCAAGCCCAAAATGTGGTTCAAGATTGTGTACCATGTGTGTATCACCAACAAACAGAAAAGACATTTGTTTACTTAGGGGGTTTTTATTGGAGGGTGAGGGGAGAAAGGAGGCTATGATCACTCTATATAAAGTTAAAAATTAAGTTTATTCAAAGTTACCTCCCAGGGATGCCTGGCTGGCTCACTGTGAAGAGCATATGACTCGACCTCAGGGTTGTGAGTTCAAGCCCCACATTTGCTGTGAAGCCTATTTAAAATGCAAATTAAAAAAAACATTGAAAATTCCCTCCCAAATCTGAGTTCATTGAATTAAAAAAAATGTAATTTTCTAACACAAAAGCCTAATCTAGTATTTCACTTAGTGTGATTTCTGGCAATATTCACCCTCTTAGATTCAAAAGTGACAGGTTTTTTATACAACTTACGAGTGATAACACACACCACACGTAAAAATCAACCTCATGATTTTAAAGTCAATCTTATTATGGTGAATTATTCTCAGCTACTTGAAAGATATGTGTTTTTGGATGTAAGTAGAATATTAATAACAGTGTAGTTATGACCAGCAGAGAGAAAATTGGCTTTTGTAGTAATACCACAAATCTCAGATTCAAAAAAGATGTTCTGAGCTCCTGCCCTGTGGTAGAGAACATGCTCAGTGCTGGGTAAACAAATGAATAAGCACAATCCCTTATCTCATGCTGCTCACAGACTAGTTATGAAATCAAAGAATACATAGAGATTAAAAAAAAACACAATGACAGAAGCATTATTGGTCAGAAATATATTTGGCAACAAGTAACACAAAACTCAATTCACAATTGCTTTAAGAGGAAGGAATCTGCTTCATTTAATAAGAAATCTGCAGAAAAGACAGCCCAGGACTCATACTACAGCTTAATCATGGCATTAGGGACCCGGATTGTTTTTTTTTTTTTTCATTTTGTTTTAAGCATTTTACTCCATCATGCTCTATATACTGAGTTTCATCCTCATGGTGACAAAATGGCATAACTAGCACCTACATTCTATTCACATTCCAGGAAAAAAAGCAGGAGGAAGAAGGGATAAAAGCCAGAGAAGCATACCAGTTAATCTGTCCCTTTAAAAAAGCTTTCCCAATGTTAACTGTAATGGAATTAAAATTAAAAAAAAATAAATTTCCCCAGAAGCTCTATCTAGAAACACCTACATTTCAGTGGCCAGAAATAGGTCAGTCAATTATCAGCAAGGTAGTATGGGAAGAGATTTTAAATGTGCCATGATGAAGCAGCAGAGAAGTGCAACTTGGTAGACAACTAGCAGTATCTGCCATAGAAACTATGAAAACTTTGTAAGACTAGCTAACATAGATCAGGGAAGTTTTTCCAAAGAAAAAGACGATTAAGTTTAATATGAAATTGTTACCAAGAACAAGGTGTGCACATGGTAAGGAGGTATTGGAGCACAGATAGAAAGGACATTTCAAACAAAGATCACAGAGGTGTTCCTAGCATTGCAAGCAGCTCAGTATGACTGGAACACAGGCTTCATTTTGGGGAGTGGACAGGATGAGACTGAAGGTACATGAAAAGCCTAAAGACACATAGGCATGTGAAATGTTTAAAGAGCCTTAAAGAGAAATGTATAAAGGCTATGCCACACTAAGTAGTTTTGGCTTTGAGGTGGAGCTAAAAAGATGATATTGTATTGTGATAAGCCTTTTTGGTGTTATAAGCTCACTTCATGTCATCCTGTGGAGGAGCCTCTGGTAAGATACCATTCATTCTCTCTCTTTTCTGAGCTAGCCTGCTAGCTCCTCCTCATGACAATCTCACAGGGCAAGGTCTGCCTTTGCGAAAGAGATCTGCAGTTGTCAGGACTGCCCATGATCAGTAAATCTACTTCTGAAAAAAAAAATGGTTAAGAAGCTCATTGTAGCCTCACATCGAAGCCAACTTCTCCAATCCAGCTTTACCAATTAGTAATGCTGATATTTTGGATTTTTTTTCACCTGATTCTTCTCACAGTAGGTTCTGAAATTGCCCAATCTCAATAGTTGATGACTTCTTATCCCCTGGCCCAGTATCTGTCATTTCATCCCTCACCCTTGTTCTCATCCTTGGCTGCATGGTTTCTTTGTTCTTCCCATCCTCAGTAAGCACACAGGTGCAATGGGATCTGAAACCCTTCCAGGCTGGTGGATGAGCTCTGCTATGCTCTGCCCAATGGTTTTGTGGCAGGAACTTCTCTCAGGAGCAGTATGTATGCCTACTGTTATTTTTCATTACAAATACATTTGGTTGGGAACTCTGTGCCTGGCACTTTCATCCCGTAGAATATTGGCCAGAACTCTCTACTGTTTCCAAAATAAAGCTCTGCCTTAATTGCCTCTGGCAAAATATTTGAATATAAAATCCAAAAACATGCAAAGTATATTGCTGACATTGACGGCACCCAAATTGACACATTTGCTGGGTTAAAGAATTATGTCAGAAAGAAGCGAAAATAGAAATTCAAGCCACACGATCCTTACCTGGGCATGTTCTCTGGATTTGTATGGAAAGCTCATCAGTATATTCCCTAGACTCTCTTGATTGGAAAACAAAGAGTACAGCTGTACAAACATTGCTCCAAGAATATCAGAAGAGAATGGTGACATCAAACGGTAGTGTTAATGAGAGCATTGCTGCTCAGAGACAGAAAATTTACAAATGCTGGGTGTGAGGTGGAGAATGCAGGAAGGATTAGACAGAAGTAAATGTTTCTATGTAATCAAGACAATGGTAGAGATGGACCCATTTGCCCCAGGGATGGAAAACAAATAGAACCACCCCGGGATCTCACCCTAGGTGTAAATACAAAACGTGTAGAGACTTTTGGAAAATTTTTCTACCAATGAATTATAATTCATCTATAAATCATTTTCTTAACATTGGAATCATGAGTTTTTATTAATCGGCATGAAAAATGAATTTGCAAATCAGTTGCAGTTCTATATGTTCTGCATTTGTTCCTTCATTATGCCATTTGACTGAGCAGTCATGATAGACAACAGAAATGCATTTTTGGTAAGTCTGATTCTTCTAGAATATAGGATGTATGAATGAAGGATGCTAAAAAAGAGAACTATAATGGAGATACCTCATCACTTCTGTTGAATTCGCAATGCTATTTGCCCATTCACATGGATAGTTGGCAGCTATTCTTAACAAGTGAGAAACAACATTTGGTCTTATGGTCAGGATCAGTTCTACTGAACAATGTTTACATTGTTAGAAAAGAACAGTAGAAAAGAACACTTTTCTTTCCTAGATGTTTTCTTCATTATGTCTATCCCCTCATTTTGGTAATGTAGTTGCTTCATTATCTTGCCTTCCTCACTACCCAGAATTTCAAAAACTCAGTTTCAGAAGCATCTATAGTATAAGTCCTTTATCCCACAGAGAAGATTCTAGTCACCATTTAGATACACTGGCATTGCATTGCTAGCACCAGAAGGCCTATATTTGAATCCCAGATTTGCCATGCCTCCACATGTGGTTTGAAGCAAGTTAGTTAGTCTCTCTAGGCCTCAGTTTGCTTATCTGAAATGGGGATGGTGAATAATCATGCCCACTGCAGAGAGTGACTGAAGGAATGACTAACACAGCCTTGCACAGAATAATCCCAACAAATAATAGCTAATCACATTACAATGCCTCCTCCCCTGACATTTGCACTGTGAACCTAATTTCAACCTGGAACATCGGAAAGATTAGGCAGAGAAATATTTGGTGAGAATAGAAAAGTAGGCTATGCTGCTTAAACATAAAGTTAAACCAAAACTTCAAATAAAACCTATGCTAAATAAATATTTTAGAGTTTGTAATGCACCTGACTGGGGAGGGAGATTTTTCTAAAGGCATGATATGTAGGACCCAGAAATAGTCCATGGGTTGACCTCTTGCCCTAGACTCCCACAAAACCAGGATTAAAAAGCTAACACCACAGAATCCTGACTATACTTTAGCTGGGCTTAAAATTGCTAGATCAATATAATACATTTTCCACAATTCCTTTAAAATAATTTAAACATTTAAAAAGACCATCACCTAGCTAAGAGAATTCAGGAAAATACATGGACCATTCCTTCAAACATAACTGGTAACTGACCTAAGAACCATTGCTTTGCAAGAGGAGATGCTCACTGAATACAGAAAGAAGTCCATTCTGCCCAATTCCTTATATGTCAGAAAGAAAGAATAAGGCCATTTGAAAAGGGTTTTCCAAAGTTTTGCTGCTTAAAAATTTTACATCACCTTAGTTAAAAAAAATTGTAGTTTTTCAGTTTGTTTTTTTTTTTTAGCTAGGAAAGTATCATGAACATTAGTTTTGACTACAAAAAAAAAAATAGAGATGTTTAGGTTCTGCAGAAACAGCAAGTTTACCAGAGGCAAAGTGTCAGAGTTCCCCCAAAGGAGCTACATTCCCAGTTGGAAATGTGAGATTTTAGCCAGAAAGAAATCTAGGTATGTTTTGCAAAAAAAGTTAAAATTGATTCTCTTATTTTTAATTCTTGGTAAGGCCAAACCATCCCAAGGTGTGGTAAGTAATGAATAGAGAGGAGAAGATAAGGTCTAGAAGAGAGAGAGGGGGTAAGTCAACAAAAGTGCTTGGCAGAAAAAGTCCTGGGAAAGATGAAAAGGAAAGGATATGATAGATATGCTGTGACCTTATAGAATTTAGGAGCTTACAGGATTGTTTAAAGACCAGGTTTACTAGTAAATCCGCAACCAAGACCCTGAGACCACGGCTTCTATTCATGGACTCTATTTCTGCCAAATCCAACCTTTTCTCTCTGTTCCTGCCTCTGGTATTTTCCTTGATGAAAACGGTGCCAGGCTTTATTATACAATTTCAAAGAGAAAGGATTTTGTTTCTGTATTTGGACTGAATTTTCAAGATGTAATTTCCTAAAACAAGCTTTGGAGAAGAGTATAAAAGTAAAACTTTAAGATGTTTCACAAACATCTGACCCTTTTTTTTTCCAAAGGATTGCAAAGCCACATAAATCTTTGGCTTTGTTCTGTGAGTTCCAGCTCCTTAGGTGCAGAATTTTTCAATCTACATCACATATAAGGCACATAAACTGATTGGAAAGGACTGTACAATGGAGAAATTTGAATATATGGTTTTAATCCCATTAATTACATACTATTATCAGAGGTGGACCAGAGACCACGAATAAGGCACTAAGAACAATTTCTTTATTAAATAAGATGGGCCTTACAGTACCCTGCAGACCTTTTGTGCATCCACTCATTTTATTCCTAATCCCAGCCAGTATTGTCTCTTATATTTCAGGCAGAGAAAAAATATGAAGGGTTTTAACATCAGAAAATTCAAAGATTTTGAGTACATATAACCTTTCCAGGAAACAGATCTAAATACTGCTTCTCCTGTCAGAATTAAACTATCTTTAATATAAAGAAGACTGGGCTCATAAAACACATTCAAATTTACCTCCAGCACTCTGCACAAACTATCCATCCTAATCTAAGACAAAGAAATTTCATATGGTCCTTGATAGTTCGATGTATATGACGTTTCAGGATGCTCAAAGAAGATAGGTGTGTATAGAGACAGGCCATGCTTTTGGAATCATGCAATAGGGGCAGCCCAGGTGGCTCAGTGGTTTAGTGCCACCTTCAGTCTAGGGCATGGTCCTGGAGACCCGGGATTGAGTCCCACATCAGGCTCCCTGCATGGAGCCATGGAGCCTGCCTCTCTCTCTCTCTCATGAATAAATAAAATCTTAAAAAAAAAAGTAGAGTCATGCAATAGGACAACTTCATCAGAAAGTTGAAAATCAATCAAAATATTGTCCCACTTCACAGTCCAGTGAAGGAGTTAGAGAAATGCTCAACTACTTGGAATAATAAATCATTTACGAAACACTGAGTATGCATGTATCATAACCCAGACCCTGAATTAAAAGAAATGAGAATTTAAGCATAATATCAAGTTCTGCTATAGTTTGTAAATAATTGTTTTAAAAATTCCTCATAGTGGGAAACCTTGGATTATTTCTCCCTTAGGAAGAATTTCATTAATAAGAGTTGACTGCTGAGCTTGGGGTGCCTGAGTGGCTCAATTGGTTAAGAATCCAACTCTTGATTTCAGCTCAGGTCATAATCTCAGAGTCATGAGATTGAGCCACAAGTTAAACTCTGTACTCAGTGGGAGTCTGCTGGAACCTCTCTCTCTCTCTCTCCTTCCCCCCTCTGCCCCTCCCTCCTGTTCTCTCTCTAAAATAAATAAAACTTTTCAAAAAATTAAGAGTTGGAAATGGGAACTTTCATACACATGGTAAGTGGCTAACTAAAAGAAAGAACCCAAATTATTCATGATAGTTAAGAATACTCAAAGAAATGGAATATTCAGGAAGACAGCATGAGAGAGTGCCTGGGTGGCTGGAAAGACCTGCAGTCCACAAGGTACTCATCTAAGGACTTTTCCAAGGCTAGCCATGTGTGTGTGTGTGTGTGTGTGTGTGTGTGTGTGTGTGTGTGTGTATGTATATATATATATAATAGTAAGTCACTAAGGAAATTGGGTAAAAGAATGAGATAAAGAATGAGAAATCCCAGGGACTAATCTACTAAAAGCAGGAAACCATGAAGAACTGACAATGACCAAAGAGAAAAGAGGTGAGTCTCCTACAGAAAAGGTAAGTTTAGTTCCTATTAATTCAGCCCTCTAACCAGCTAATGTTATCTTAAGTGTTTCCTAAGCTTTATTATTTTGTGCATATGAATGACCTGGAGAATCTAGTCAAAATATAAATTCTGATTTAAGGAACTTTGGGGAGAGGCCAGAGATTTTGTTCCCAGGTGGTGCTGGTGCTACTAACCCATGGACCATGCAATGGGAATCAATGTATGTAAGGCTGTCTCATCAGATCAGTGAATCTATCATAAACCAATACATGTAGTAAACAGTAGAGGTACTAGATAATAATGAAACATCCTGGTCTCTGAAGTATCTCTAGATCTAGTTTACTTTCTGTCCAGGTGTCTTGCTTCTTGCAGGGAATATAACCAAAAGAGTGTGATGGAGATGGTATCCAAATTTTCATTTGAACTCCCTGTCTCCCATTTTCTGACTTTAAAATCAAAGACCAATTATTGGTTTTATGAGCCAGATTTCTCTGGCATGGTAATAATTACACAATCCTCAATAAAGCTATTATGATGACCAAAATTAGATTGTGTAAGTAAAGCATATAGTAAGAAGTCAACAAATATCAGATCTTCTTCCTTCTCTCCTAAATTAATAAGTACAGTTATCACTGAAATAGTTCACAATGGACAATGTACTTTCAACGATACTTTTTTGTCCATTAAAATCCCTAAGCAAGATCCATGTCATCACTCTCTAAAGATGAAGAAAGCAAAATTCAGAGAGGTTTATTGCAGTCATCAAGAGACTAAGGTGCCAATCCAGCACACTTCAATTCAGATTCTCTATTCTCTATCCCTTACAGAGACCTTTCCATTTGTAGAGTAGCACTTACATTAAGTAAAATACATGCAAAATGCCTCTCAAAACTTCCCATTAGGGGTGCCTGTGTGGCTTGATCGGTTAAGCATCTGCCTTCGGCTCAGGTCATGATCCCAGGGTCCTGGGATGGAGTCCCATGTTGGGCTCCCTGCTCAGTGGAGAGCCTGCTTCTCCCTCTCCGTCTGCTGCTCCTCCTGCTTGTGCTGTCTGTCTCTCTCAAGTAAATAAATAAAATCTTAAAAAAAAAAAACCACACAACTTCTCATTAAACATAATGATAGTAAACAATTTAAGTCATTGTGGTTAGTTTGCTAAAACTACCATAACAAATGCCACAGATTGGAGGCTTAAACCGAAAAAAATTTATTGTCTCACAGTTCTGGAGACTCTAAGTCCAAAATTAAGGTGTCAACAGATAGTTCCTTTTAAGTACCTTGAGCAAAGGATATGATCCAGTCTTCTCTCCTTGGCTTGTAGATGGTTGTCTTCTTATATCTCTTCATATTATATTCCCTCTAAGCCTGTGTCTATGACTAAATTTCTCCTTTTTATGAAGAGACTAGTTATATTGAATAAGGACCTACTTTAAAGACCTCATTTTAAATTGATTACCTCTATAAAGACTCTATCTCCAAACAAGGTGACATTCTGAAGTAGGACTTCTACATGTGAATTTTGGGGTGATGCAGTTCAACTCATAAATTCAAATCACAAAGAAAAAAATGGGAAACAGAAGCCATTTTGGAAACAAAAATAGAGTTTTGGAAGATGAAATATGGACAGAAGAAGAGATCTAAGAAATGTAAATGTTAAATACACAAGGTGACAGGTGGGATGCAAATAACAAATGAGGGATTTCATAAAATAAGACACCAGAAAAGGTCCTGAAATGGTGGTAACTTATTCTTCCAAAGGAACAAGAGAAGCAAAAGGCTGAAAAGAAGATGTTTGATTGAGAGTATATATTAGGAATAGTTACATTCCAAGGCATTATGCAGTCCATAAGCAGGATTTGTTTGTTAGAGAAATTGAACCATGGACATTATAAACCCAGGAGGATTAAGGGTCGAGGTAGTACCCTACTGAAAATAGGCAAATTAAGTTAAAGTGGCTTACTGATAACAAGACCCCCAACTCTTTTCTACATCCTGCTTTAGGAATGCTGGCAGCCAGGTAAATACTGCCTCAGGCAAGTAATTGGTACACTATTCTCCTGAATAACTGAATGTTTCCTTAGGGGGAATATTTAAAAATACTGACAGTTAAGTTCCCCTCAGGAAACTTTCTAGATCCCTGGCCATTAGATCTTTAGTGAAGGCTATGAGTTATCCAACTTTGACCAGACACAAAGAATTTCCAACCATGTTTTTTAATTCTTCATTCTATTTTATAAATTATTTTAAGATGTAACACATATGCAAAACAGAGCCTAACACATGAGTGAAATATATTCAATGAAATATCACATAGTAAACACCTACATAGCCATGAAACAAATCAAAATAGATCACTTCCAGTAGTCCAAATACCATTCCCCTCATGGCCTTCCCAAAGGCAACCCCTCCCTCCTCTCCTCAAAGATAACTACTATTCTATATTCTTAACACCATAGTTTAGAGTTGCCTGTTTTGGAATCTTACCTAAACAGATGTTTATAACATATGCCTTTTTTGTTTGGCTTCTTCTCCACATTATGCTTGAGAGACTGACCTGTGAATTTGGAAGCATCTAGAGTTTTGGGGTTTTTTTCTTAATTGCCACATAATATTCTTGGATGGCAATACCACAAGTTAATATACCCACTCTACTGTCAATAGAAATCTATTCCTGGTTTTCTTCTTTCTATTTGTGAGATTTATCTGTATTCTTGCACTTAATAGTCTATCATTCATAGTCCAGATTTTTCAATGCTGTATACTGTTCCATTACAAAAACAATTTTGCATCAATTCTACTATTAATGGATGTCTCATTTGTTCCCATTTTCTGCTTATTGTGAATAATGATACTTTGGACATTCTTGCATGTATCTCTTCATACACATATACAGGCCTCCCTGTTGTGTTTTTAGCTAAAGATGGAAGAACTGGGTCATAAGGTATGCATATTTCAAATTTATACACAAACTACTTTTTCCTAGTTATTTTGTATCAATTTACCTTCCTGAAAATAATCTAAGAGAATTCTTGTTCCTCCATGTTCATTAGGCAGTTACAATCTTTTTAAATTCAGAAGCTTTAAAGTGGAACCAAGGTCAACAGCTATTTGAGGAAAACCTCTAATGTAAAAAAAAGAAAGAAGAAGAAGAAGAAGAAGAAGAAGAAGAAAACAAAACCAAAAATGGAGATTGTAAAATATATAGGGAAAAGAGATAAAAATATTTTAGTAGGTTCAGAGAGGTGAAACACTATTAATTCCATATAGAAAAGAATGTTATTATGGAATAGAGAATGAGAAAGTACTAAAATTCAATAAAGAATTGAAAGAAATTTAAGGATTTCTCCCAAAGTGGGGAGGGCTAAATAGAAAGCCAGGGAAAGTTGAAAAAAAAAATCCCAATATATCCAACTACTAATTTACAGGAATTCCAGGAAGAAAGCAAAACAAAAAGTTAGCAAACAGGAGGATATTATTAAAGAGTAGGTACAGGGGAAATTCCTAGAACTGGAGAACATGCATGCATTGAATGAGCTTGCCAAGTGCTTGGCACACAGATTGACACAAAACAAAACCACATCAAGCCACAATGTCACTGAACTTCAGAAAACCAGGCAAAAAAGAAGATTCTAAAGGACTCAAAGCATAAATCATAGGCGATATAACAAAGGAAGTGGGATTAAAAAATGTCAATAGAACTCCACAAGAGCGGCCTTAAAGTTAGAATGCAATGGGGAAAAAGACTTTAAAATCAGGAAATGAGTCAGCTATCCAAGCAAAAAGGAAGAGAATAAACCTATCACACAATCAAAAGCACACATGGCTTATCACAATGATACACTGAAGTAAAAGCATGTGCACAATATGTGAGTGTAAGAATGGTGTGTGTGCATTACAAAAAAATAAAATCAATTTTAAAAATATTCCAAGAATCATTATTTCCAACTGAGAATTCCCTACCTGGCCAAAATCAACCCTGTGTGAAGGTAAAATAAAGATATATCAGATGGTCAACATTTCAAAACTGTACCCCATGTACACTTTCTCAGGAAGTTACAATAAGAAATGCTTAATTAAACCAAAGAAGATGACACTGGATCCAGGAAACAGATAAATCGAGGCCCTGAGAGAACACATGTGCAGCAGGCCAAGACAACTAGTTCAGGATTAAGAAAACACAGTATTCCAGAAGTTTATTCCTAAGAAAAAAATAAAACATAATAGATTAGCTGGCTTGTTTGATCTTATAGGAAACATGATTCCATGGGGTTTTGAAATTTTGTAAGGGAATTTGAAAAATTGATGGTTACATAGGAAATTAAGCACATTACTGAAGTAAGAGAGAGAGATGCACAAAAAAGAGAAAAAGATACTTTACAGTTCTGGGGGGTGGGGTGGGGAGGGAAATTTAAAAAAAAAAAGCAAGAGTAATCAGAGTAATATTTGACAGAGCAGGGGATGATCTGTATGTAGTCATGATGTAACTGTGTTGGAAGATGACCATATTGGATTGGGAAAATGCTGGGGGAAGAGAGGATGAAAAGCAGACATACCAAGATAAAGTCTATGGATAATGTATAAACTATATAAATCAAAAAATAGTACCATATTTAGATATATAGGAATAAGAGTCAGAAGAAACAAGTCAAAAAGTTTAAAGTGGTTCCATTAAGGAGTAGAATAGAGTGTCGTGTGATGGGGCAAGAGACTTTCATTGTCATTGTTTTATACCTTGTTGTATTTTGACTTTTTTCAACTATGTAAGTGAATTACTCCAATAAATTTTTAATTAGAAAATTAAAAATAAAAATAAAATGCTTGGCATAGTACAAAGCACAAAGGAAGTATCAATAATGGCAATAGAAACTAACTCCATGAGCTAGACACTGTGCTATATGCATTACCTAAATTACAGAATTTAATCTTTTCAACAAACCTATTATATTTTATAGATAAGAAAATGGCCACCGAGAGGTTTTACTTTACTCAAATACACAGCTAGGAAGGGGAAGAACCACACACGTTCAACCTATAGAATGGGCGCATTATTACAGAGCTGAAGATCTTGCCCTGAACTGACACAGCAGTCTTCTGACCCTAAATCCCATGCTCTTTTCAATATATTCTATTAGAAAACTATGAAATGAAATATTTAATTTTCAATGGAGGTATTTGTTAGAACCACAAAAATTAAAAATGTTTTGCACTGGGATCCCTGGGTGGCGCAGCGGTTTGGCGCCTGCCTTTGGCCCAGGGCGCGATCCTGGAGACCCGGGATTGAATCCCACATCGGGCTCCCGGTGCATGGAGCCTGCTTCTCCCTCTGCCTGTGTCTCTGCCTCTCTCTCTCTCTCTGTGACTATCATAAATAAATAAAGATTTAAAAAAAAAAATGTTTTGCACTTGAGAACTAAAATTTTTTCCTCAGGAAATCCATATTCGAGCAGCCCAGGTGGCTCAGCGGTTTAGTGTCTGCCTTCTGCCCAGGGCATGATCTTGGAGACTTGGGAGACTCCCTGCATGGAGCCTGCTTCTCCCTCTGCCTGTGTCTCTGCCTCTCTCTCTCTCTCTCTCTCTCTCTGTGTGTGTGTGTGTGTGTCTCATGAATAAATAAATAAAATATTAAAAAAGAAAGAAATCCTTATGCATTTTGCTATACGTGGTATGTCCCTGTCAGCTTCTCTCAGTCGAAATCTCTCTATCACATCAACAAAGATAACTTTGAGTAGCTTTCCAATGCAGCACCATTCAACATACTGCTATTGGATTAACACTTCTTTAGTCCCCAAAACAGAAAGGGGAGGGAAGCAGAAGCACTCAGAATACAGGTACCGGGATTTAAAGCAGGCTTTTTCTCTCAAAGCACCCACTAATAAAGACAGAGCACCATTTAGGAAATGAAACAGCTAATTAAGAAGGTTGCACAAATAAAAATAATAAATAAGAATCCATTCCTTTCTGCCACCAAGATTTTGACTAAAACTATGATGTAAAGGCATTTACTGATTTATAAGTTCCATATGAACAGGCCTCTGACAGATCCGACTTCATCAAACATTCTTTCCCCTGCTTATTGACTAGGCTTCAGCCACAATCACCTTCTTGTATTCCCCAAGTACACTGAAATGGCTCCCACCTCACAGCGTTCACACTTGCCCTTCCTTCTGTCTGGAACACCCTTCCCTGAGATCTTCATGTGGCTCAATTATTTAAGGGTCAGTTCTTATATCACCTCTTCAGGTAAGACTTCCCTAAGGATTCTAGGCAACCAGACTACTCCATTCCAGTACGTGTCTCACCCCATTCTAGTACCCTGCTTTATCTTCTTCAGAATGTTTAATTCTATTTGTATTCTGTATCTCTGCTCAATTTTTCATTGTTTCTGTCCTCCACTAGAATATAATTCCATAATTTGTCCACTGATGAGTCAGCAGAGCTTGGCATAGAGTAAGTGATAAATAAATAAATAAATATTTGAGGAAGAGTGGGAGGAAAGGAAGAAAGCTACCTTTTTAGTATTCCTCAAGGTGGCACCTAGCCAGGTTATACCTAAGATCTTCTGAGGACATTGCCAGTGTCAGTACAAGCCCATTCCAGCCTTCCCTGACATCATCAGTATGGTTGAAAGTGAAATTAAGAGCTGCAAAATACCCAGGTAAGAAAAGGGGACCCTTGCACCAATTGCAACAGAGAAGCAAATTAAAGCAAATGAAACAGAGAAGCAACAGCGAATCATGCTCATTATGTATAGATACTGATTATAGAATATACTTAGAAAAGAAACATATGTCTTATCTTCTAAAACAAATCAAGAGATCTTAGAAAGTAGAAAAATAGTATTTAAAAACAAGCCACCATTTGGAAACTAGAATTTCAGATTCAGCTTTTTGATGTTAGTGTCCAGGAATATAACTGATCTCTATTTTAAGAAGTAGAGCTGTCAGTGAAGCAATTTAGAATGATAATTTAATGATAGCACTTTAGATGAGAGAAGCTATAAAATCAAAAATTTCTCTGAAGAATTCCAAGGCTTAATTTATATGAAGCACCTTAAAAGGGCTAAGTCCAATTGGAAAGACTTCTAGTAACTCCTTCCAAAACCGAAGCAAGTTTTTCTAAGCAAGGAAGTGAATTTCATTGCAGCCTAGCCTGGAATACTCCAACAGAGAACACAAAAATCCTCTAAACTTAAATTCTAGCATTAAGTGTGACAGTGAAACTGATTTGTTATGGGTGGGCCCAGGAAGAGATCTGCACTGTCCCTCACCTTCCCCAAGAGACAGAGGAACCTCTGCCTTATCTAGTGGCCTTATCTCAGGAGCATCCAAAGCTCAGCAGTATTCCCACTGATGCAAACAGGGCCACCTAGGCTAAGAATTCTATGAGGGTCATAAATAACTGCCTTCTGTCTTAGGGAATGGGAAGAATAGAATGAAACATGGAATAATTAGAAAAGCAGAGATGTCAGTATCAGTTCATTCACCCCTCCAAAATTAAAGATGGTAGGCATATTTCTCTTGAAAGCAGACATCCTGATAACTTTTTTCTTTGTGTCACTTTAGCATAAATTAATGGACAACCTCTTCCTTACCACAAGCTACAAAGGAAATGAATGATAGCCTTCTTGAAAATGTCCTACCTTGGAATCCTTTTACACTCTTGGGACCTCTGATTTTCTAACAATTCATTGGACCCCAAGCATTCCCTACAGCCATCATCTAGACCACACCTACACAACAACTACAATGAGGCAAAGCAAAGTGGAATCCAGGGGTTTGCCTGGAGAACAGCATGCAAACATACAGAGCTGGTACACACACCAGGCCAGTAGAAAGAAAGCCGAACACAGGTGGCCAGGTACTCAGAAAGCTTTAATAGCTAATAGGAGGCCCAGAGCCAGAACCACAGTCACCTACTGGCAAGGATTCTATCACTTAGGTGCTGGAAAAGTCATGGGTATTCCAAGTAAATCCAGTGGATAGGGTAGGTATAAGAATAGTTTTAAAGTCCAGAACAGCCTCCCAGACTACAACATAGTGTACCGTAAAAGTGCCAGCTGAAGTGTTATAGCTCCCTCCACATACATACGCGTACACACACACTCCAGATGCACGCAGGCAGTCTTTCATGAGTCACAAGTGTCAGTATTATATGTGTCTATAAAAGCTGACTTTAGAGACACATTTTTTATCATATGCTCAATGAGACAAGTGCTATGACTCCCTTCTCCCCCATGTTGCTGAGAGCTTCCACTGATAGATCCTTGGTCTTCCCTGTTGCTGTATATTGCAAATGCAGAATGCATGAGGTCACCACTGACATTTTGGGATTTGTACTGTAAACCCCATTCTCTTTGCCACTACATAATAGCAAATGCTTAAACTTTTTCTAACTTGTCTATGAAGTGCCAATTCTTCTGCCAGCTTGCACTGTGATCCACCATCATGGGGTAGCTGGAAGAACTACACTGACTTGGCTGAGCTGCTGCCAGAATGCACTCAGTGGGGAGATACTGCTGTTCTCCCCTCCTGAGCCAGTGATGGTTCAGAGCTCCAGAATCTTGCCTCATTAATGCAGAACCACGGGTGTTAACAAATCCCCATTTCTATTCATTGTCCCTCTCTTGCTCTCTAGATTGAAGCCAGGGTTGGAAATAAGACTAAACAATGAATTCCAATAATAGGTCAGAGGATATTATCTAATGCAAGTCTTCAACTAGAAGAGAGGGCCAAAAGCCACAGGAGAGGCTAGAAGGATGAACAGCAAAAATTACACAGGGATAGATGTTTAATTCTTCCTCCATTTCCTCTTATTCGCCCTAAGGGAGTTTCAAAATACTTGACTAATACAATTGCAGATACTTCTAAAGGAGTATCTGGTGAACAAACTAAAAATAAACGGAAACTCATGATAAGAGGTATAAAAGATAAAAGCTGTGAGTAATCCTTCTGCAACCAAATTTATTTCATTAATTTGAGTAATAGAAATATGACTGAGGTCATTTTTTGTTGTGTACTTTTATTAATTTGTAAACTTTGATAGCTGTTTAACCAAGGTAGTCACATTATTGCCTTCACATTTTCTCAAACTACCTCTCCTAAGAGAAGACTCTCTTCATTGTACTCCATTTAGTGTCTCAGCTCCTAGGTTACCTTCCCATTGTCTTCACCCAAAAGTAACAGCTAAAAGATGTCTGCATATTTATATGTTATGGACTGAATGTTTATGTCACCTCAAAATTCATACACGGAAGCCCTGCCCTGAAATGTGATGGTATTTGGAGATGAGGTCTTTTGAATGTAACTAAGTCCTGAGTTTAGGGCCCAAGTTTGATGGAATTAATATGCCCTTGTAAGAACAGACATCAAAGAATACTTGCTTCCTCTCTACCATGTAAGGATACAGCCAAAAGGCAGCTGTTGTCTACAAGCCAGGAAAAGAGATCTCATCAGAACCCAACCATGCTGGCACCCTGACCTCAGACTTTCAGCATCTACAAATGTGAGAAAATACATTTCTGTTATTCAATTAGCTAATCTACGGTATTGTTATGACAGCCTGAGCAGACTAAGAAAGTTTCTATCCATTTTTTTAGTACATCATTGATACCTGTTGAGTACCTGCTCAGTGCAAATTATATTAAACAGCATGAGCACATAAATGTTGATCATATAGGGTCTTGAAGAGGCTATACAGTGAGTGGTTAAGAGTAATTCCATAGTTATCTTAGAGGAATTGAAATAATGCATGCCAAATGCTTTGCACTGTGACCAATATGTGGCATGTTTTTAAAACTATTAGCCATATAAAAGAATAAATAGAAGAAAAGTATTTTGGAAAGGTGGTATATCAATCAGACTTCTTAACTCTAAACCTTAGAAAATGACTATGTTGAGCTGAAGGAGAACTTACTAATAGATATTAAGTAGTTCTCAGAATCTCAGCATAGTTCAGATCAGGCTTATGAACCATCAAGTGAATAATGTCCCCAGTTAGTGATTCACACTCTAGAATCAGTCTGCTAGAGACTCTATGGCTACTGCTTCCACCACGTACAGGTTTCATAATCTTCATCTTATCCTGTATAACACTGCTAGAATGTATATTATTGCTACACCTCCAAAGACTGCAGGTAGCTGCTACCACCTTCTCCAGAATGAATGCCCCATAGCCCCATAGCACTAGTTTCCTTGTGCCCCCAATTTCTAACTCAAAGTTCAATACACATGGATCCTCTACCTGAATCCTGGCTGTCAAAAGTAATGAGGTCAGAGAAGTAGGGGCTTGATTAAGTTGAGCTTTGTAAGCTGCTATGGAATGAATTGTGTCCTTCCCAAAATTCATATATTGTAGCATAAATCCCAACATGATTTATATTTAGAGAGAGAACTTTTAAAAGGTAGCTAAGGTTAAATTAGGTCATAAGGGTAGAGTCCTAATTCCATAAGGTGGCCTTTAAGAAAAAGAAAAGATGTCTCTCTCTGCCTTCTTCTCACTTCTCTCAATGTCACATAGATGGAATAATACAGTATGTAGCCTTTTCAGATTGGCTTCCTTCACTTAGTACTATTCATTTAAGGCTCCTCCTTATCTTTTCAGAGTTTGATAGCTCATTTCCTTTTTAATGCTGAATTACATTCCATTGTCTGGATGTACCACATTCATTTACCTATTAAAGAACATTGTGGTTGCTTCCAAGTTTTGGCAATTAGCCACTATAAATATCCTTGTGCATATTTATGTATGGTCATAAGTTTTCAATTCCTTTGCCTTTTTACTAAGAAACTTGATTGTGAATCATATGGTAAATGTATGATTACTTTTGTAAGCAACCACTAAACTAAATTCTAAAGTGTCTGCTTTGCTTTATATTAACACTAGTAATAAATGAGAGCTCCTGTTGTTACCCATCCTTGTTGGCATTTGATGTCATATTTCAGATTTTGCCCATTATAAAAGATATGTTAGCAGTATCTTATTGTTTTAATTTGCATTTTCCTGATGACACATGATGTGGAGCCACTCTTCATAAGCCTATTTACCATTTGTATGTTTTCTTTGGTTAGGTATCTGTTAAGGTACCTGTCTTGGCCCATTTTTCAGTGGACTGTTTGTTTTTTAAGTTGAATTTTAAGAATCCTTTGCATATTTTGCATAAGAATCTTTTGTCAGATTAGTCTTTTGGAAATATCCCCCCCCCCCAAAAAAAAAAATCTCTGGCCTATTAATTCTCTTGATGTGTCTTTTGCAGAGCAAAGGTTTTTAATTTTAGTGAAATTCAACTTACCAATTCTTTTTCTCATGGATCATGACTTTGGTGCTGTATCTAAAAAATCATCATACCAAAGGTCATCTAGGTTTTCTCTTAGGTATTCTTACAGGAATTTTATTCTTTTGTGTTTAATTAATCCATTTTGAGTTAGTTTTTGTGAAGGATGTAAGATCTGTTTGTAGATTTTTTTTTTTTAACATGTGGATATCTAATTGTTTTAACACCATTTGTTTATTTTTTTTATTATTTATTTATTTATTTATTTATTTATTTATTTATTTATTTATGATAGTCGCACAGAGAGAGAGAGAGAGAGAAAGGCAGAAACACAGGCAGAGGGAGAAGCAGGCTCCATGCACCAGGAGCCCGACGTGGGATTCAATCCCGGGTCTCCAGGATCGCGCCCTGGGCCAAAGGCGGGCGCTAAACCGCTGCGCCACCCAGGGATCCCAACACCATTTGTTTAAAAGATTGTCTTTGTTCTACTGTATTGCCTTTGCTCTTTTGCAAATATCAGTTGACTTTGTTTATAGGAGTCTATTTCTAGCCTTATAGTAATTCTTAAGATTGACTAGTATTGGTCCTCCAATTTTGTTCTTCTTCCATATCATGTTAGCTTCTGAGTCTTTTGTCTATTCATATAAATGTTAGAATCAGTTTGTTGTAATTCGCAAAAAAAAAGCTGCTGAGATTTCAACTAGGATTGAATTGAATCTACAGATCATGGTGAGAATTTACATCTTCACAATATTAGAATTCCTATTCGTGACATGGACTATCTCTCCACTTACTTAGTTGATTTCTTTCATCAGAGTTTCCTAATTTCATCATATAAATCTTCTACATATTTTGTTCGATTTGTACTTAAGTATTTCATTTTTGAGGAAGCTAATGTAAATAATATTGGTTTTAACTTCAAATTTCACTTATTCATTGCTGATATATGGAAAGGCAGTTGACATTTGTATATTGAACTTATATCCCACAAACTTGCTATAAATGCCTACTAGTTCCAAGGGGATTTTTGTTAATTCTTTCAGATTGTTTACATCAAAGATCACACCATCTTTTGACAAAGGACAGTTTTATTTCTTCATTTTCAATCAGTATACCTCATTTCCCTTTGTTTTATTGCATTAGCTAGGACTGTCAGTATGATAAAATGGAGTAGTAAAAGGAGACATTCTTGTTCTGTTCCTGATCTTAGAGGGAAAGCTTTCGGTTTCTCACCATTAAGTATGCTGTCCTATTTGTAAATCTTCCTTATCAAGTTGAAGAAATTCTCCTCTATTCCTAGTTTTCTTATCATGAGAAGATGGGTTTTGCCAAAAGATTTTCTGTATTTATTATAATCATGTGATTTCTTCTGTAGCTTGATTTTCGAATGTTGAACCTTGCATAGGTGGTATAAATCCCATTTGGTTGTGGTGTACAATTCTTTTTAAACATAATTGAATTTGATATGCTACTATTTTGTTGAAGATTTTTGTATCTAGTTCAGAAGAGGTATTGATATGTGGTTTTTCTTATCTTTGTTTGGTTTTGGTACTAAGGTGATGTTGGATTCATGGAATGGGTTAGGAAATACTGTACCTACTTCTATTTTCTGAAAGACATTGTGTTGAATTGGTAGAATACCTTTCTAAGATGTTTAAGAGAATTTACCAGTGAACCCATTTAGTCTTGGTGCTTTCTATTTTGGAAGGCTGTTAATTATTTTTCTGATTTCTTTAATATAGGTGTATCAAGATTTTCTGTTTATTCTTGTATGAGCTGTGGCAGATTGTAACCTTCAAAGAATTGGTCTATTTCATCTAGGTTATCACATTTGTAGGCACAGAATTTTTAAGAGTACCCCTTTATTTTTCTTTTAAAGTCTGTAGGATCTGAAGAGATGTTGTCTTTCATTTCTAGTATTATGTCCTTCTCTCGTTTTTTTAGCCTGCCTGGAGACTTACTGATTTTATTGATATTTTCAAAGAAATAGCTTTTAGTTTCACTGATTTTCTCCATCAATTTCCTGTTCTCACTTCCAGTGATTTCTGCTCTTTATTTATTTTCTTCTTACTTTGGATTTAATTCTCTGTTCTTTCCCTAAATTCCTAAAGTAGAAACTTAGATTATTGATTTTAAGTCTTTTATTTCTAAGATATATTTATTTGACAGAGACAGAATGAGAGAAAGACAGAGAGAGCACATGCAGGAGGAGGAGCAGAGGAAGAATCAGGCTCCCAGCTAAGCAGGGAACCCAATGTAGGGCTCAATCCTAGGACCCCAGGACAGTGACCTGAGCTGAAGGCAGACACTCAACCAACTAAGCCACCCAGGCACTCCTAGATCTTCTTTTCTAATAATCCATTTAGTGTCATAATTTTTCCTTGAAGAACTTCTTTCTTTCCATCCTACAAGTTTTTAATATATTTTTTATTTAAACTCACTTTGCCAACATATAACACCCAGTGCTCATCCCATCAAGTGCCCTCCTTAGGGCCCATCACCCAGTTAGCCCATCCCCCCACCTCACTCCCCTTCTACAACCCTTTGTGTCCCAGAGTTAGGAGTCTCTTATGATTTGTCTCCCTCTCTAATTTTTCCCACTCAGTTCCCCTCCTTTCTCTTATAATCCCTTTCACTATTTCTTATATTCCACATATGAGCGAAACTATATGATGATTGTCCTTCTCCAATTGACTTATTTCACTCAGCATAATACTCTCCAGTTCCATCCACGTCGAAGCAAATGGTGAGTGTTCGTCTTTTCTGGTGGCTGGGTAACATTCTGTTGTATGTGTGTGTGTGTGTGTATATATATATATATATATATATAAGTGAGATAGATAGATAGATAGATAGATAGATAGATAGATAGATAGATCTCACATCTTCTTTATCCATTCATCTGTCGAAGAACATCATGGCTTCCTCCACAGTTTGGCTGTAGTAGACATTGCTGCTATGAACATTGGGATGCAGGTGTCTCAGCATTTCACTACATCAGTGAAACTTCCCACAAGTTTTGATAAATTGTATTTTCATTTAATTCTAGAGTTTTTTAGACCCATGTGTTATTTATAAGTGTTATTTAATCTCCATGTGTTTTCATCTTTTTCCAGTTATCCTTGTTACTAATTTTTAGCTTTGGTTAATTAGCTTCCCATGAGGGCAGACCTTCTTATGAAGAACATGGTAGCTAACGACTGAATAGGTAACATGAGGAAATCCATGAAATCAAACAAGTTATATGTTTCCAAACTACAATGGCAAGATCTTCACAGGATAGAAAATTCCAAAAGGGAGAAATAGGAAAGAAAGAAGGGGTGACAGGTGTCAAGCAAGTCTAAAACTTAGCAGGGCAAACTACATTCGACCTAAAGACTCCAGAATAATTCTCTTTGATGTTACCCTCTGGGGCTTCCTGCTCTTGCAGATATGCTGAAGAGATGTTGTGCCCTCAGGGCTCTGCCTGGAGGACCTACCTCCATTGTTTTGGCGAGCTCTGCCCCCATAGCTTTGGGCAGAGGTCATCTGGCCTGTTGAAAATAAGGTAACAGTATACCATTTTGAAATTAGATATTCTTTGATTCACATTCAGGTCATTCTTCCTTTGTCTTGAAGAATAACAAACAGTTGAGGCTAAATCGCGCTATGATCCTGTACTGTAAAATACAAGCAACCCCACAGCCTTTCACATCCCTTCCCATTTCCTTCCTTTTCAGTTCAAACAGGCAATTTTCTTGCTGGAGTGACCAATTAAGTCCATGGTTCACACATTCATACTAATCTCATGGTTGGTTGACCATACCCTTAGTGTTCTCTCAAACACGCTTTCTCATTTTGTAATTCAGAGAGAATTGTCCAAATCTTTAAGATCTAATTCCTTTTTGCTGAAAATCGTTTCAACTCATTCATTTCCTCTTTTATTTTACTATAAATAATCAGGAGACACACCACTCCTTCAATGTTTTGCTTAGAAAATCTCTTCATGTAGGAGTGCCTGGGTGGCTCAGTGGGTTAAATGTCCAACTCTTGATTTCAGCTCAGGTCATGATCTTTCATGGGTAGTGGGATAGAGCCCCACATTGGGCTCCCCACTCACTGGGGAGTTTGCTTGAAGATTCTCTCCCTTTGTCCTTCCCCACAAACTCACATGCTCTCTAAAATAATCTTTAAACCAAAATCATTGTGTATGGTGTAAGAGAATGGTCTAGTTTCATTCTTGTGCATGTAGATGTCCAATTTTCCAAGCACCATTTATTGGAGAGACTATCTTTTTTCCAGTGAATAGTCTTTCCTGATTTGTCAAATATTAGTTGACCATAAAGTTGAGGGTCCACTTCTGGATTCTCTATTCTGTTCCATTGATCTATGTGTCTGTTTTTGTGCCAGTACCACACTGTCTTGATGACCACAGCTTTGTAGTACAACCTGAAATCTGGCATTGTGATGCCCCCAGCTATGGTTTTCTTTTTTAATATTCCCCTGGCTATTTGAGGTCTTTTCTGATTCCACACAAATCTTAAGATGATTTGTTCCAACTCTCTGAAGAAAGTCCATGGTATTTTGATAGGGATTGCATTAAATATGTAAATTGCCCTGGGTAACATTGACATTTTCACAATATTAATTCTTGGTGAATTAATTCTTGGTGCTTTCTAATTAATTCTTCCAGTCCATGAGCATGGAATATTTTTCCAACTTTTTGTGTCTTCTTCAATTTCTTTAAGAAGTGTTCTGTAGTTTTTAGGGTATAGATCCTTCACCTCTTTGGTTAGGTTTATTCCTAGGTATCTTATACTTTTGGGTGCAATTGTAAATGGGATTGACTCCTTAATTTCTCTTTCTTCAGTCTCATTGTTACTGTATAGAAATGCCACTGACTTCTGGACATTGATTTTGTATCCTCCCACACTGCTGAATTGCTGTATGAGTTCTAGCAATCTTGGGGTGGAGTCTTTTGGGTTTTCTATGTACAGTATCATGTCATCTGCAAAGAGGGAGAGTTTGACACTGTTGGTAGGAATGTGAACTGGTATAGCCAGTCTGGAAAACTGTGTGGAGGTTCCTCAAATAGTTAAAAATAGATCTGCCCTGACCCAGCAATTGCACTGCTGGGAATTTACCACAAAGATACAAATGCAGTGAAACACCTGGACACCTGCACCCCAATGTTTATAGCAGCAATGTCCACAACAGCCAAACTGTGGAAGGAGCCTCGGTGTCCATCGAAAGATGAATGGATAAAGAAGATGTGGTCTATGTATACAATGGAATATTACTCAGCCATTAGAAACAACAAATACCCACCATTTGCTTCGACATGGATGGAACTGGAGGGTATTATCCTGAGTGAAATAAGTCAATCAGTGAAGGACAAACATTATATGGTCTCATTCATTTGGGGAATATAAAAAATAGTGAAAGGGAATAAAGGGAAAAGGAGAGAAAATGAGTGGGAAATATCAGAGAGGGAGACAGAACATGAGAGACTCCTAACTCTGGGAAACGAACAAGAGTGGTGGAAAGGGAGGTGGGTGGGGGGTGGGGGTGACTGGGTGATGAGCACTGAGTGAGGCACTTGATGGGATGAGGGCTGGGTGTTATGCTATATGTTGGCAAATTGAACTCCAATAAAAAGAAATTTTAAAAAATGTCCTCAGATAAATACACTATTTCATTGTTTTCAAGTTCTACCTTCCACAAAACACTAGGACACAAACACAATCCAATCAAGTTCTTTGCTATTTTTTAAAACAAATATTGCCTTTCCTCTAGTTTCCAATAACATGCTTCTCATTCTTGTCAGAGTGGACTTTACCATCCATTTTTCTACCAACATTCTGTTAAAGACCACTTGGTGCTCTCTAAGAAGACTAAAGTTTTCTTTGTAGCTCTCCTCTCTTCTTTCTAAGCTCCCACTATTAAGTCCATTCATGGCAATATTGGCTTTTTTCTCACAGAGCCCTGTTCCACGTTGCTGACTGCAAACTTCTCATTGTATCTATACAGAGAAAAAAAAAAAAGTAGAAAAAATCTCTCTCATGATTCTTATCCATGGACACTAATCCTATTCAATGTAGATATCCTCCCTCATGACTTCATCTAATCCTAATTATTTTCCAAAGACTCCTACTTTCTAATACCATCACACTAGGGAGTAAGATTTCAACAAGAATTTGGGCAGTGGGGGGTAGAACACATTCAATCCATAAGAAACATCTAGTAAACAGGATATTTTAACATTAGAAAAAAAAATGTATAAATGTAATTCACCAGATTAACATGTTAAAAGAAAAATCCATATGGCCCTTGCTTTGGAAAAAAATCTATCAGGAAACTAGGGATATTAAGGAATATCTTTAATCTTACAAAGTGCAACCAAAAGAAGCCTACATTAGATACAAGAACATTCCCTTTAAAATTAAGGGAAAAAACCCAAAGGTATATATTGATCATCACTTTTATTTAGCATTTTACTACAGAATCTAACCAATAAGCTTATGCAAAGTGGTACAGCCAATTTAAAAGAAAGTTTGGCAGTTTCTTACAAAGCTAAACATAGTCTTATCATATGATCCAGCACATACTCCTATATATTTACCCAACTGATCTGAAAATTTAAGCCCACACAAAAAATCTACACACAAATGTTTATAGAGGTTTTCTCATAACTGTCAAAAACTGAAAGAACATGGATGTCGTTCAATGGGTAGATGAATTTTGGTATATCCATACAATGGAATATTTTATAGCAATTAAAAATATTGAGCTACCAAGCCATACAAATACATGGATGAGGCTTAAATACATATTGCCAAGTGAAAGAAGCCAGTTTGAAAAGGATATGTGTATTATGATTACAATTATATGATGTAGTGGGAAGATTTAAAAACTTGATAAACAGATAGGTGGTTTCCAGTGGCTAAAGGGGAGAGAGCAGATTGACTAGATGAAATGTAGGCAATCTTTTAGGGTGGTAAAACTATTCTGCAGGACACTGTAATGGTAGCTTCATGACACACTGTGTTTAGTTAAAGTACAAAGATATCACAGAATAAAAGAGCGAATCTTAATACATACAAATATTAAAATAATTTAGGAAGTCAGGAATCCTAGGATGGAATGTTCATGTGACAAAAAGAATCCAGGTATATTAGAAATGTATGAAACAACTTCAGTGAAAGGTAAAAGGTTATGACCTAAGTAACACCGGAAAAGAAATAGGCTCTGTCAGAATGAAAAAAAGAACCAGTGCTCACTTCGGCAGCACATATACTAAAAGAAAGAAAAAAAGAACCATATATAAGTTCTATAGTTAATAAAATTAGTTAATGAAATTATTTTTCATGGAGCAACAAGTTAATAATTCTGAAGCCACTATTCATGTATATTAGACCTGAACAATTAAACAAATGAATATAGAAGCCAGATCTCTCACTGTTACAGTGGACAGTAATAAGATAAACAAAGGGAGAATGTTAGATTTATCTATGGGGTAATTAGAATTGGAGATACCAGTATGAACTCATGTTCCACTTAATATAGATACAGATAATTAAATTCTTATGTATATATTCAAAGGTTGGTATACACATGTATCTCTTTGATCTGTCAGCTGAGAGGGTCTAGAAGTAATGATTCTCAGTAGCAATGAGTATACCTAATGCCTACATCTTGATTTCCAGTATCATTCTTCATTCTCCAATAAATATACAAAGTTAACTTGGAGCAGATTTTAGTGCCAAAAAAAGCAAGTGCTAAAAAAAAAAATACATAAAATAAGAATATAACTTGGAACAATGTGAACAACAAAATAAATTTAGTATTAGATTATAAAACAAAGTATCCCTGAGTCCACAACCATGCAAATAAATGATTGCATAAATAAATAAATGGGGTACAAGGGATTTCCTGTGCAGAATTCCAAATAATTTGTGTAGATATTTTAACCTAAAGGAAGACATGCATAACTCTGTGGGCACATTGCACATCTGCACATAGGGACTTCCTTCTAAAGGGTGCAATAACATACCATTCTCAGTATAAAACAAATCAAATGGGCAAAAAGGTCAGGATATAAAGATTTAAACCACATAATCAACAAGATGAATCTTTTTCATATCAAATTTTATGCTTTGATAGTAGACATTACACCTTCTCAGGTGCACATAGCACATTCTCAAAAGTTGATCATATATTCAACCACAAAGAAAACATCATTAAGTTCTATAAAGAAGATATATTAGAAACAATCCTCTCTGACCACACTACTACCACACTACTATAAAGTTAGTAATTATAAATAAAGAGGAAAAAATTGTCCTTTATTTTGGAAATTAAAAAACTTTAAATCTTCTATTAAGTAACTCTTAAATAAAAGGAAAACCTAAAACAGAATTACAGAATTTCTTTTAGATTAATAAAAATACTACTTAGCAAAATCTGTGGAATATATTTTAAAAAGTGAAAAGAGAAAAATTCAGAGTCTGATACACTTATCAATAAAAAAAAAAGAATTAAAATAAGCTAATTAAATTCTCAACTCAAAAACCTAGAAAAATGACAATGAAGTAAACCAAAGGAATCTGCAAAGAAGGAAATACTAAAGGTAAAAGTAAAAACAAGGTACAGAATAGAAAATAGAAGATTTAACTAATAAATCAAAGTCTTAAAAAAAAAATAACCAACACACAAGCCACTAGTTAACTTATCCAGAATAAAATGAGAAAGTACAAACATACAAAATATGAAATTTCAAGGAAATATAACCACTGAAATAGAAGAAATGTTTTAAAATCGTAAGTGTGTTTTAAAAAGCTCTATGGAAGTAAATTTGCAAATCTATATGAAATGGATTGTTTTTTAGGGACAGTTTATGAAAATAGTCCAGTTTGTGATAGAAAGCTTAAAGAGATGGTTTTCCATAGAAGAAAAAAAGCAAAGAAATGGCTGAACACAAATTAAGCACCAGGCCCTGATGGCTTCACAAGGGAGTTCTGCAAAATATTTAATGACCAGGGAGTAATGCTCCACAACATGTTCCAGAACATTGATAATAAAAAAAAGTTCCAATTCTTTTTATGTAATAAGAACACTGATGATCAAGATAATTAAGATTGTACAAACAAAAGCTCCTAGTTACAATATTAGCCAAAAGAATCCAGCGTAGTAATATGAAAACAATATTCCATGGCCAAGTTTGTTTTTTTCCAGGAATATAAAGTTGGCTCAATTTCAGGAAAAAAAAATTTATGATACCGTATTAATACATCAAAAAAACTTTATTCTCATTAATGGAGAAACTTTTTTTTTTAAGATTTTATTTATTGATTCATGAGACACACACACACACACACAGAGAGAGAGAGGCAGAGACACAGGCAGAGGGAGAAGCAGACTCCATGCAGGGAGCCTGACATGGAAATCGATCCCAGGTCTCCAGGATCACACCCCAGGCTGCAGGCAGCACTAAACCGCTGCACCACCAGGGCTGCCCTAAAGAAACTCTTTAACAGATGTTAATACACATTCTTGGTAAAAATCACTCAACTAAATAGAACTCAACACATGTTTTCTTAAAATGAGTATTGAGAATATTCATGGATGCCCACAAACTATAGCACTCTTTAACATTTTCTAAAGGCCAATGCAATCAGATGAGAGAAAACACAAAGAGGCATAAGAGTTGGAAAAAAAAAAAAAAAGAAACTATTGCTATTTGCAGACAATATGATTATATACCCAGATAGTCAAAGACAAAGCTAGTTCAAAAAAACTGAGAAAATAAAATTAACATGTAGACATCAAGAGCTTTTATAAACACAAAAGGTAATCAGAACATATAATGCCAAAGAACGCCTCATTTATTATAGCAAAAAAGGAAATAAGACACCTAGAAATAAACAAGAAACATACAAAATTTATATAAAGAAAACTTAACACATTTGAGATATATTATACTTGAATAAACGGGCATTCTTAGTTTCTGAGTCATCTTTCTTATACTAATAAAAATTCAATTAATACAGTTCTGAAATACGAGTTCTCACCAAACAGATTGGTAAAGGTTTAAAAAAACAACAAATTGTTTGCAATGTTATGGAAAAACAAATTTGAAAAATCTGTATGAAACAGATTTTTTTAGGAACATATCCCATTAGTTTAGGAAAATGATCCCATTAGTGATAGAGAGTTTAAACAGACAAATTCCCACAGAAGAAAAAAAAGCAAACACAAACTGCTGCACACAAAATAAGCACCAAGCCCTGATGGTTTCACAGGGGACTTGCCAAATATTACTGGTAAAAAAATGTAAAATGCTGTGTCCTTACAGAAGATAATGTGGCAACATGTAACCAAAAACCTTACATGAAAAAAATTTATATTTGGGGAATCGAGATGAAGGATTTGAAGGAACCCTTTGTACTATTCTTGTAGCTTTTCTGTAAATCTGAAATTACATCAAAATTAAAAATTAGAGGAAAACATTTCTCTGGATGCTCTTGAAAACTGAATATAAGGAGAAAAGATATGAGAAGAGAGTATTTGCTGTATTTCAACCAGGATAGTCACAGCAGAGATGATGGGAATAAGATTATTTGAAGCTGTATATCTTGAGGATAGAAATGTCACCATTTCCTCAAAGGTTAGATGTAGGGTGGAAGAGATTGAGAGGAGTCAAGGGTAATTCTAGCATTTTTTGCCTGGGCAGATGGAGTTACAATAAACTAAAATAAGAAAGAAATTGGTAGTACAAATTTGGAAGATAAGTTCAGTTTGGGACATATTAATCATGAAATGTTTATTAGATATTTAGATGGCAATGTGAGTACCACACTTAATGCTTGCTATAGCTTGCATCTGCCCAGTACTCCACATATTCTGAGACTTTGGTGTACAGAAGAACAGAGAAGACAAGGAAAGAGGGAGACTTTGCCTTCCCAGTGAGGCCCACAAATATTAAGAAGATATTTATTTCAATAATACCTTCATCAAACATTTATCCTCTTGCTTTATATTGATTAACAGACTTCTTTGGCCACATACTCTTAAACCTAGTGATTCCCCACCCATTTCATATAAACTGAGAGTATAGAACTAAGGCCACTGTCCATTTTTCTATTCTAGTAAATCAGGGTTGACTAAGAATGAAGTTCTTATATTTTGGAAGTTGCTTTAATTCTTTCAATAGTGAATAGCTATTAAGACCACACTAGCGCCAATTGGGAAACCTGACATTTTCAGTGTGATGAAAGCTTAGACCTAGATTATGCCAGCATAGGGTGGAACTTATTAATTCAAGCTTTTAATAATCTTTAATTTCTCAGTGAAAATGTCTTTTTTCAGTGAAAATATTTTCAGTGAAAACGTCTTTTACCATTCAGTGCATTTTGCCGTATGAATTACTTAAATAGTATCTAAGTCTACTCTGGCATTATGTCCAAGTGCTCCACCATAGGCATGTATCAGGCAGCCATTAAATGCAGAAGACTTCTTCAGTAATTAACAGAAACGCCAATGGACTATGTTATATTTAAATGGAGAAACAAGAAAATAAATCTTTCCAATCAATGCCTAGTGTGGTGACAGAGTCATGCCTGACACTCTTGTACTCTTCAATTATGACTTCTTTTAAGACCTTATATCGAGACAACGATCTATGAACGCTAAGCATTATCACTTACCAAGAAAATGCTTATTTTTTCCTGTCCCAATTTACAATAGTTCTGGACTCCTAATTAACCTTAAATAGGGGGGAGATGCCCTCCAGAGATCAATGTAGATAACTATTTCAGTTTTGAGCTGAATAAAGAAAAATTTTAATATGGCATATTTCTAAAAGATACATATTGCAAATATGCACTCATAAGCCCATTTTTTGCTACCCCAGTACACATTTGTTTAAAATGTGTTTAAATATGGGGCACCTTTGTGGCTCAGTCAGTTAATTGTTCAGCTTTTGATTTCAGCTTAGGTCATGATATCAGGGGTGTGAGATAGAGCCCCAAATTGGCCTCCATAGGGGTTGTCTGCTTAAGATTCTCTCTTCTCTTTTTCTTCTACTCCTCCCCCTCCTCTCTAAAAAATATAATAAAATGAATCATATGTGTTTAAATCCTTCCCTTTTTCTGTCTTACAAGTGTGTGACACACGTTTTTCAGAGTTCACTTACCCCTTGGAAATCTAGGTATGACTGGCTCAAAGTGCTGCTAATTCTCTACTTTGTAAGGATGAAAACCTTCTTAGCGATTTCTGCTAACTTCTGTGGGGTATAATTTTTCCTGTTGGTCTCTGACTCCAGATTTTGCATACAATTCTGCAGCATATATTTAGGCTTTCCACCAAGTTCCACAAGCACTGTATCTACTCTGAGCACAGACCTGGCAATACAAATAAGTAGCCCTGGACACATAAACCTCTGGGTTTCAGTTCAGAGAGGGAGGAGGGGTTGGGGAGGGGGTTGGAACCGAGAAAAACTGAGCCTAATTAACCTGGAGTTGGGGGCAGTATAGAGTGGTAGGTAAATTCAATGCAGTGAATGCACAAGATAAAGCACGTGAAGAAAGAAGGGAGGGAAGGAGGGAAGAAGGAAGGAGGCTAGGGGGGCAAAGAAGGAGAGGAAAAGAAATGGAGGAAGGAAGGTAGAAAGGAGGAAAGGAGGGGAAAAAATCAAATAAAGGAGCAAGAAAAAGGGTATTATGAGGATTTACATGCCAAGTGGGAAAGCTGTCATATTGTGTAAGTGGACAGCAAACCACTGACAGGCAGGCTCAGGAGTCCCAACAATGTGGGGTAAGATAGTGAGCTGCCCAGATCATATATGGGCCGGATCTGTAATCAAAGCTAACTTCATATTTGTGTAGAAAGTGTAATTCAAGTGTTTAACATACTATTAGTAAATTCAATTGTTTTGATTCTGTATTATCCATCCTGTTTGTTTTAAGATCTAATACCCTTAACTACATACTATACATATCAAAAATAATCCTACCAGTCACTGAACAGAAACTCAATGGGAAAAAAACCCGAACTCAACTTATTAGGTAAAGTGGCAAGGCCAGGCATTTTACAGAATCTGAGTTCCCCATGACTGCTATACTAGCAAAATACATAATAAATGCATTTTTTTGAATAAAGCAGCCATCACATTATTCTCTCTGGACTATACACAGGAATAACTGCAGCAGAAGTCTAAAATCACATCTCCCCCGTAGCACCCTGCTTTCTCTGTTGCCATGACAACTCTAGAGAGAATGAAATAAGGTTTCAAGATATCATCAAATTCATTGATTTTTTTAAAAATCAGGTTATGTATTTCATGAATAGCAAATCCTGAGTACTGAGTTAAAATTAAATTAGAATATATTGCTTGAATTATCTCATTATACATATTCAAGTAAGAGACTTCACAATCTAGAATTCAAAAGAACTGTATCCCTAGAGTTGCTAAAATAAGTCTAGTATCCTCTTCATTATGTTTTTACAATGAACATTGAATCATCTGAATGGAAAAGATGAAGGGACTCTACTGTCTGCAAAGACAATGAGCTGTCACTTTCTATTACCAGCTGCAGTCTAGAAAACAGCTGTTCAATAACCAGGTATCACAGCTCAGTGTTTTGATACATTATTTAAATGATAAACAGTATTCAGATATTTGGCAAAAAAATACACAATACAAGTAGGAACAAATTGCAAGTAAATAGCCTTGGGAAATATCAATTAATAGATAACAAATAAATACATCAAAGCATAAACGTGTAATATTATTGCCTGATAGTTAACGCTGCCCTTGTTAGGCTTAGGAGAAATCTACGAAAAGCAATTTTACTGAAAAATTTACTTTGGACTTAAAAATACATTTCATATTCTCCATCAATCCCTAGAATAGTATCTGCCATATTTTTGCATCAATTTATCAATATTTGGTGTCTAGTGTCAATTTTTAATAGCTTATAAAAACAATGTATATGTCCATTTCAATGAAAAATCTAATGTTTGTTTCTTTTGTGTTCTTTGCTTTTTAGGATTGGGTCAACTTCCTGTAAGTCTAGGCTCATTTGTTTGACAATCTACTTCATAGGCTAGGCATTGTGGGACTTACGACAGTTAAAGGCTTTTAGCTACCTCACTTCATAGCTGAGAATTTTTATGTGAGTGTGAAAGGAGGTCAGTTTGTAAGATGCACTTAGGAGAATTTAAGTGGAATGGCATGTAAGAGAAAGACATTCCCTGGTTCTTTATAAAATAATAATGAGATTTTATTTATGGCCTATGTATTTATAGTTCAGGGTGAATCTAAAATGACTAAGTATTCTTATTTTGAGAAATAGAACAATGTAAATAAGTCTCAATATCTGGAAACAATGTGATTTGATGGTTTCCCACACTGTATCCCCTAATTTGGGAGCACAGCAAAAATTGGTATAGTCAAATATTAAGGACTATGTCTCCCCAAAATTCATAGGTTGAAGCCCTAATTCCACAGTACCTTAGAGTGTGACTGTATTTGAGATAGAGCCTTTAGAGAAGTAATTAAGGTTAAATGAAGTCACAAGGATTGAGCCTTAATTTGACTGGTATTCTTTTAAGAAGAGACATCAGGGATGTTGGCAGAGATAAAGGTCAAGTGAGGACACAGCAAGAAGGTAGCTGTCTACAAGCCAAGGACAGAGGCCTCAATAGAAACAAACCTTCTGACACCTTGATCTTAGACTTCTAGCTCCAGAACTATGGGAAAACAAATTTCCACCATTTAAACCATCCAATGTCTGGCATTCCATTATGTCAGCCCTAGCAAGCCAATACATGAATTCTGAGAAATTAAAATCAATTCAAATAACTTTATTTGAGGGGATTTTATGTCCAAGCATCTCAATTCAGGGAATAGTGCAGAGAAAAGCCTATACATTTTATCAATCTCTGCCAAGTGAGAGATAAATGAATTTACCTATCTTCAAAGGCAAGAACCAAGATCAAGAGCCTCTGTTTGGATTCCTTCTTCCTGGAATCTCTTGGATGGAGTCTATACAATTGCTATAGTAAAGGAGTAGCCTAAACAACTTGGACCTTGAAAATCACTTTATAAACAGTTAGTTAAATGTGTGATATTATTCGGAAGTTGGTTAAGTCTCTACAATTTGCAGAAAAGGGGAGGTGGGGCAAGTGAAGTTGCTCTGTTTAGATACTATTTAAGGTACTAGCAAATCTACCATAGCCCATAAGTTGCTGTGTCATTAACCATTTTTCAGCTATTTTAGGGGAAGTGAATACATAGGATTCCCATCATACTTATATGAAGATCTTAACTGAAAAGATTATGGAATGTTAAAAAAAAAAAGGACAGGAATACAAAGGAAATAGTAATAGAAGTAGAGTCCATTCCTGCCCTGGGAATACAGGCATATTGTTTCTGTACTGAAAACCTAGATAAAGAAAACTTATAGATATAAAAGCCTTAGAAACTATCTCAATCATCTCTAATATCTGCCAGTTTGTGTAGAGGGACCACTCCTCCCACTTGGGGTGATTTCGTCTTAGGGTTATACATAGATATTGTCAATAAATTACCCTTTTGCTGGAACACAAAAGATTGTCTCTGCTTAATTTCAACCAGCTCAAACCCCACAAGTATTAATTCAGAAATTTTCTAAATTACCACTCTCATGTTTTACCCAAAAGTTTTACCCAAAAGTCAAGTCAGAAAGATATTTAGGAAATGATGGATTTTAGACTCAAACTACCCTTTAAACTTAAAGTAGGTGAAGACACTGATGGCCATAAGCAGTGACCATTTCCAGGTGCATTATCTCCCCCAAAAACATGGCCATGGTTTCCACCTCCCACCAGCCCAATGATATACTAGCAACTGTACCAATTCATAGCTGTTACTTCTGAGGGACAGGAGGGGATGTGGAAAGTAGGGTGAAAGAATAATTCAGGAAGCATGAAAGATGCATTGGAATTAAATAGGCTTTTATTTAGTAGCATACTTAGTTAAGCATGAATTTTGGAAATCATGTGCACTACACATTTTAGCTTTTAGGCTAAAGAGAAGGAAATATTCACAAATATTCAATTACTATGGCAATATTTCTACCTCGCTGTTAGAAGAACCCTGATTTAGGACATTTTGTGCATTACCATGTGCAGGGGGCCTCCTGAGCAAGAACTTTCAGTCTTGCTAGCTGAATTCACATAGGCTATTACTATTAGTATAGTTCAACAAACATCCAGTGTGCCTCTACTACATACCTGGGCTACATTCTAGGGATTCAAAGATAAATACCACAAGATGTGGCATGCTGAAAGCCAGGCAGCATATCCATCTGTAGAAATATACTGGAAAAGTCTCTCTATATATAGTCCTTTCTCAAGATTTCTCATAAGCCATTCTCATTTTCTGTCTCTCCTCTTCATTAGGTTGTGCATATTAAAATTTCCAGGGAGAGAGTCTATACTTAGTAGTTGTATTTTAAATAACTATTTTGAAATACTGAATCATAAGTCCCTTATTAA
Source organism: Vulpes lagopus (assembly GCF_018345385.1). Lineage (NCBI taxonomy): Eukaryota > Metazoa > Chordata > Mammalia > Carnivora > Canidae > Vulpes > Vulpes lagopus. The sequence continues at coordinate 36,439,656 of NC_054829.1, forward strand.
TATTTAGGAAATAGTCTATCCATGACACACTTGAAACCTAGCCATAAACAGATGACTCATGCATGAATGAGTGAAGTGAATAAATAAATGAATTGACAGACTCGTGAATCATCTATAGGTAGATCAATTCCTGGACACATGGCTCCTCCTATGTATATTGGTTTCTCCTGGCTTCAGTGTCAGAGAATGGTGACTTATGGGTTTGTCCATATGAGAGTAGTTGATGGAGAACTCCATCATCTTGAAACTAATGAAGCTCTTACACAGATACAGAATAACTTTGAAGATTTAGAGAAAAAAAAAATCTTTGGCTCTTTTTCCCTAGCCTCATTGTGTTATTCAGTGAAAGGACAATATAAAATACGAACTATCCTAAAACACAAAGAGAACTGTGTGGTGCCTATGAATAGCCAAACTGGGAAACACACTGTATTGGCATCTTTTGAACAACAAAAATGCAAGGTTGAAAAGGTAACTGTTACTTTAAGCTTGGCGTTAATAACAACAAAGTCCTTGTTATTAAGCCCCTGCACTTTGCACCTGGTCACTCGCCTGTCAGCATAATTATTCAGATTGTCTGGTGCTGATAGAATAAAGACAACACTTCCTGCTTAAGTCAAAGGTCCTTCTCAATCTGGTCCTCATCTGCCATTTCATCTTCCCTCCTTAACCTCTAACAGGAACCATTACTCCCCACATGGCTGAGGTACCAGGGTTGGTCAGCTCTGCTGATAACATTAACTGTACATAAAGGTTTTCCAACTCCTTTGCACCTATTCCTACAATAGCTGTTCTCTGAGGATCACAAGAATTCTTATCTCCCATTGACAGTTCATAGTATTGTGTCCAGCTCAACTCTGAGCTCTTAGTCTCTCTACTCTCTGGATGACTATTTTGACAACAAATCATCCTGCCTGTGGCATTTCTTGTCTCAAAAGTGCCAGGTATTTTTATTCTGAATGACTTACCTTCTAAAATGCACAAATCCTAGTTTTCCTAAATCAGTCCACAGAAAATTTGTGAGTGCAGAAGTATAAATGTTTTAAAAATATTTTATCTTGAAATAAGCAAAAACTATCTCTTGAATCCTAAAAAAAGAAATCAAATATTTTTATCCCTTCAAGAACTATTGGAATGGAGGAGTCAAATCTTCTGTCTTCTGTTGCTTTTGTTGTACTTATCTGCCCAACACTGGATTTCTTTATAGATATACTTATGACATTTTTATGGTTCCCCATTAAGGTTATAAATCTCCTTAAGATCAGTATCTGAAATCTCCTATTTCTTTAGAATATGCAAAGTGACACACAGCAACCATTCAATAACTACTGATCCTGGTCAAGTGATTTAACCATGAAATTTGAGTTTCCCTATTTTAAAAACATATGATCCTATAAAGCTTTTAAAAACAGCAAGCTCTGCCTGAATGATACCAATATGCATCTGGCACATAAATGGCATTCACAAAGTATTGTGGAAGGAAAAAAGGGAGGCAAAGTGGTGGGAAGGAAGGAGGGAGAAAGATGCTAGGACTTCTAGTTTATGGTGCAGAATATAAATTGTACATTAATGCTATTAAGCACTGTTATCAGGTGCAGGTACAAACAGAATACATAACATTTCCAGAGTCAAGAGATATCGATCCCCCTACTCTTTGTTTTCTGTTTGTATTCAGCTAATATTTATTAAAATACATAATGTCACTTTTTTCTCCTGTCCCCATCTACTTATATAGCAGCAAAACTATTTTCCTTTTACCTATAGTACCAGAAACATTCAAAGTAACCATATTTTACTACCAACAATAACAACATTTAACAAATAACACTTTGCATTAGGAAAAAAAAATCAACAAAAAATGCCAAATTGCTGAATAGCTGATGTAAATTATTAGAAGCCAAAAACATGCTGAAAATTTGTAACTATGCCCAGAGCTACATTTAAGCAAAAGATTCATTACTTTTACTTTGAAGAAAAAGCTTCTAAATCAGCAAAGCAAAGAAAGTCAGCTGAACCTTTCTCTGAATTATTTGGCAAATAGCACATTTAGTAATATTTTGTACACAAATGATGTCACTTTTCCAAGGTGCTCAAAATATTTTGCAAACAGCCAGGCAGCTTCAGAGTATCCTGATTAAACCAATAGCAGTATTTATACCTTTCCATAGGAATAAAACTCAATGTCCATAGTAATCAAATTATGTAGACAGAGCCCTTCTCACCCCTGACCACTCCCATCTATTCTATAGGTCTTTTCCGGATCCTGCCCTAAAACAGAAACTGATTTTCCTACCTGGGATTTCCTGTAAAAGATAAAAGAGCAAACTTAGGCATGTCTGGCTGCCACTCAGGAATAGATCGATTTGAAAGGTAAGATTAAGGACATTTTCAGCTGAAACAAACTACAGCTGGCTTTATAGATAACAATTACTCACTGATAATTGTAGTGTACTGCTTCCAGGGACATCCACAATCCCTCATAGCTTTCCAGGTCTCAGAAAAAATAACTGGCAGCCTCTTTTCCATGACATGGTAAAATAGAGCTTTTATAAACGCACTCAAAATTGATTTCTGATAGCAAATAAGCATATAAAAAGATGCTTCACATCATATGTTGTCAGAGAAATTAAAATTAAAATGAGATATTACATACCTACTATATGTTCAAAATCTAGAACACTGACCACCAAATGCAGGTGAGCAGCAGAAACTATAATGTTGATGGGAATGTAGAATGGTCTAGTACTTTGGAAGAAAGTTTGGTCACTTCTTAAAAACCTAAATATATGGGCAGCCCAGGTGGCTCAGTGGTTTAGTGCCACCTTCAGTCCAGGGCCTGATCCTGGAGACCTGGGATCGAGTCCCACATCGGGCTCCCTGCATGGAGTCTGCTTCTCCCTCTGCCTGTGTCTCTGCCTCTCTCTGTGTGTGTCTCTCATGAATAAATAGCTAAAAACTTTTAAAAAACAACTTAAATATACTTTTATCATATAATCAAATAATCATACTCCTTGGTATTTACCCAAAGGAATTAAAGACATATGTTCACACAAAAACCTGCTCATGGATATTTATAGCAGTTTTATTCATAATTGCCAAAACTTGGAAGCAACCAAGCCATCCTTCAGTAGGTGAATGGGTGCATACAGACAATAGAATATTACTCAGCACTAAAAAGAAATGAGCCATCAAGTTATGAAAAGACAAAGAAGAATCAAAGCATATTACAGACTGAAAGAAGACAATCTTTAAAAGTTACACACTGTATGGTTCCAACTATATGGCACTCAGGAAAAAGTAAAACTATAAAGACAGTAAGAAGATCAATGGTTGGGGCGCATGGGTGGCTTAGTCAATTAAGTATCTGCCTCCAGTTCAGGTCATGATCCCAGGGTCATGCTTCTCCCTCTGCCCCTCCCTCTGTGCATGCTCATATAAATAAAATCTCAAATAAATAAAATCTTTAAAAAAAAAAAAAGAAAGAAAGAAAAAGTCAGTGTTTGCCAAAGTTTAGTAAGGAGAATGGGATGAATAGGTGGAACACAGAGAATTTTTAGGGCACCACAACTACACTGTATGGTGCTATCATGGGGGATATATGTCATTATACATTTGTCCAAACCCAAAGAATATACAACACTAGGGATGAACCCCAATATAAACTATGGACTCTGGGTGATAATGTTGTGTCAACGTCCATTTTGTCAATTGTCAACAAATATAGCACTCTGGTGAGTGATGCTAATAATGGGGGAAGCTATCTGTATTGGGGACCAAGGAGTATATAGGAAATATCTGTTATCTTCTCTATTTTCCTATAAACTTAAGACTGATCTAAAAGAAATTAAAATTTTAATCCTCGGGGTGCCTGGGTGGCTCAGTCAGTTGAGTGTCCAATTCTTGATTTTGGCTCAGGTCATGATCTCAGGATTACGAGACTGAGCTCCATGTCTGGCTCCATATACTAGGCATGGAACCTACTTGGCATTCCCTCTCTCCCTCTGCCTCTCTTCTTTCATTTTTTTTCTTTCTTCCTTTCTTTTTTTTTTTAAGATTTATTTGAGAAATAGAGAACACAAGGAGGGAGAGGGGCAGAGGGAGAAACAAATTCCCTGCTGAGCAGGAAGCCCAATCTGGGACTCGATTCCAGGACTCTGGGATCATGACCTGAGCCAAAGGTAGACTTAACCAATTGAGCTACCCAGGCACCCCCAACCCCACTTCCCTCTCTAAAAAAAAAAAAATTAATCCTTACCCGTGCCTACTGTCTTCATAGAAGCCACTAAGGATAGTGACTATAGAAAGTACCTACTCCTTCCCCCACAAATACCCACAGAGAACTTTGCTCCTAGTTACTGCAATATTCTCCCTTATGATAATGTAAAACCCACTGTCAACTCACTCTTTTGGGTCTTCCTTATGGGCTGCTCTTTCCTAGTGTCCCCCAAAGAAGACCCATGATAGTTTACCATCTGATCCCTCTCAACCAGATTCCTTCACTAACCCTACCATCTAATGCTCATGTAATCAAAACTGTGATTTGGAATCCAACATTCAGTACTGACTTTTTGATTCTCACCTTCCAGCACTCTTGATATTCTGTATCTCCTGATATCCTTAGCACTTCTTTAGTATTTGTATTTAGTATTTTTCTTATTTCAGCACTTTACTATTTAATACATGAACTCGTAATTTTAAGATCCTGAATCTAAAGTTCTGGTATCTTTAAATCTAAAATATAAATTTATAAGTATAAACCACACTATTATAAATAGAGAGTCAATTATATTCCTAGGCAGAGAGATTAGTTCAATTTCCAGAATGGCTGAAGTTGAGACTTTTATTCTCACAACAATCAAGCTAGTGCTCTAGGTTAGATCTATTTCAGGATGTGGGTAAGAGCCTCGCTGCATAGGAAATTTTCCAATTGCATTTCTAATATTAGATTAACACCGTTGTTTAATTTAATGTGATATCTTGTACAACTATATTGTTTCAGAATTATCCATCTGAGTCCCTCTTTCTCTGACTCTCTCCTTCCTTTCTTGACTTAAGCTCCCAAAGACAAACATGATGTGCTATTCTCATGTCCCAAGGCCTAGGGCAATGCCTGGACCATGGTGAATGCTCCATGGATGTGTGTGGACAGACCCATTCAATTTGTGAGTAAAAGATTAAAAGAATGAATAGTATATTCACTAAACATATCAACTCTACATAGAGAGAAACAATGTAGATAATAGGGAATGGTGAAGTATTGTCATTGTAGATTTGGCAGGGATCATAGCAGAAGCTTCTCATTGGAATACTTCTCTAAAGTCTAAATTACCAAAGTGAAGAGGGCAGGGCAGGGCTTAATTGTGTCCCACCAAACATTAATACGTTCAAGTCCAAACCCCCAGGACCTCAGAATGTAACTGTATCTGGAGATAGGGTCTTTAAACAGACAATTAAGTCAAAATGAGGTGATTAGAGTGGGCCCTAATCCCATATGACTGATATCTTTCTAAGGGGAAAGTTGGATACAGACATTAGGCAGAATTAAGACTGTGAAGACACAGTGAGAAGATAGCCATATATAAGCCAAGGATAAAAACCTCAAAAGGAATATAACTTTCTGACACCTTTCTGACACTGGTCTTAGACTTCTAGGTTTCAAAACTGTGAATAAATTAATTTCTGTTGTTTAAGTCACTGAGTTTGTGACAAACTAATACAGCAGAGCATGAGCTGCTTTAGAAGACAATGGTGCTTCATACAATGAAGCATTTTTCATAGAGCAAAGAAGAAATGAAGGAAACTTCATGATTGCCTATGATAGGCCTGGGTGCAGTGCTAGGTCGTTCATGGGAATCATCCTTTTAGCTCCTCCCCAAACTGTATAATGTCACATTATTAACCCAGTTTTTAAAATAAGTGAGTTTTAGAGATTAAGAGGCTTTCTTATGATCATTGGCCAATTTCGGTAACAGTTTCAATAATGCTTAGGTGACTTCAAGGTTTTTATTCTTTTTTGAACAAAGTCTATGTTCTTTATGACTTCTATAGGACAGAAGGGCTCTGATGTCTGGGGGTCTGGGAGAAAGATGCTGCTATCTCCACAGGCAGAAGAGCATCTCCATACACAATCTGGGGGTAGACAGCACACAATTGACATTTTTTAAAATCACATCTCTAAAATTATAGTATGTGCCAGAATACAAGATGCAATTTTTCAGATACACAAAAAATAGAAAACAAAGAAAAATAGAAAGCAGAGGTGGATGAGGGAGAAAGGGAAGAATATGCAAGTGACTTTGCATCAACTGAGTTGTTATTTTGCATGGAGAGCAAACACTTAAGGCCAGAACTAGAATGAACTGAAAGCAAAACACAAAACATCACCACTGTAAAGTTCAAATTAGCAGTAACTTCTGAAACAGAGTCCTATCACCTTGAGATGGAAATTAGGTTATACCTGGAACATATTAAATCTAAATCTGTTCCTACCATAATCCAGGAGTCAAAGCAAAGGAGGCACTGCTATATTTCTATTCAAATTAAAGTTTTCTGTTTGTTATATACTGATTATATACATACGTTCATTTTTACTGAGATATTTAATGATGGGGGAAACAAAGGCAAAAGAAAATTTTCTTACTACTTACAGCCCATTCACAAGTCCTTGAAACAGGCAGAGTGACATTCCTCTAGGAGCTCAGTTGCATGGATATTAATCCTTGCTGAGAGCAAATGACCATCTTAGCCTGACTCTCAGGATCCTTTGAATCTACTTTAACATGTAAAAATTCTTTTGGAAACTTCCTTTATATCTACTCTCCCCCAAGAGGGTATCTTGGGGTATCTTGGGAGTATCTCTACCCTGTCCCAAGATACATGTTGGATATCATCCCTCAAGCATATGATTCATCGATACACATCTGAAGGGTCTCATGACTAAGGTTTTTTTAGACAGTAATAAATTACCTTTTCCTAACAATAGCTAGCCCCCTCAAGCTCCTGGAAACCTTGCTTCCAAAATTCCTTACAGAGTTAATGTTCTAATCCCCTCTCAACTTGAAAGTATATAATGGGTCACTCTTCATTATCCCAGTACAGCCCTTTCTGCTCACAGGTCCTGCCCCTGTGCTTTAATAAAACCACTTTTTTGCACCAAAGACATCTTAAGAATTCTTTCTTGGCCATCAGCTTTGAACCCCGACATCCTTCCTACATGATTTAATATTTGTCCGAAAGTGATTTGGATTCCCAGGGGACATTTAGCAATGTCTAGAGACACTTCCTTTGACATAATCGAGGGCAAGTGGTACTGGCATCTAGTTGACAGAGGCCAGGAATGTGACTAAACATCCTACAACCCACTTAACAGCCCCACATCTCCACCTTGCAACAAAGAATTATCCAGCTCAGTATGTCAATAGCAATGAGGGTTCCTACAAAAGAAATCACTCCTTTTCTTTGCCAGCTTACTTTGTACCAGCTGTAATGATATATTAGTTCTGACTGTATGCAATACATATAATATAGAGGAATTCTTTAAATGTATATAACTTGACTTGTTTTAAAATTAACCAACATTACTAATATTTGTTTTTTATAGAACTGCGTGTATGGTGGGGCACCTGGGTGGCTCAGTCAGTTAAGTGCCAACTCTTGATTTTGGCTTAGGTCATGGTATCAGAGTTGTGAGATCAAACCCTACCTTGGGCTCTGTGCTTGGTATGGAGCCTGCTTAAGATTCTCTCCCCCTCTGCCTTTGTCCTTCCCGACTCCCCAAAAAGAACTTCATGTATGGTATGAAACCTCATTTACTATTTAACATGTTGTTAAATGTTTAACATGTTGTGTTTTGTGGTCTATTATTACCTGATAAACAGTTAATACATTTTTAAAGTGTGATTATCTACTTTCTAGAATTAGAATACTAATATCCAGAATATCATAGTATCATATCCAGAATATACTATTTTGCACCTGGAATCCAGTATATAATATATAAACAAACAATGTATTTCTTTTAAATGTATTTTTATGATAATATCATAGAATGTACTTTTGCCCAATATTATCTCTGAAAAATTGACATATATCTTATAGATCTTTGTGTCCTATATATAGTATAAAGTGACATTAGGGAATTTTTAAGTTAAAAGTTCATTTAAATTCCCCATCTATTTCATTTCTACATATTAGATTTGCACAGATTAGGCTCAATCCAGCAAACATTTACTGAGCACTAGGGCAATAATGATGATAAAGAAAGCCGCTAGCTGTGAAAAGCTCACTTCTGGCCAAAGAGAAACACAAATAGCAAGATATTTTTCATTGCAGTTGGAATTACAACAAGATATAAAATGAAGTTTCCATCTTTGTATTTATTTTCTCCCCCTAAGTGTCTACCAATCAGTTTTCCTGTTTCCTTACAGTTTTAATGAGTACCGATTTTAAGAATTTTAATGTTATACTGAGTCAAGATCCATGATTTCTTTTGAAAAACAATTTATTCATGAGAGACAGAGACAGAGAGAGAGAGGCAGAGACATAGGCAGAAGGAGAAGCTTCCTATTGGGAGCACGATGCAGGGCTTGATCCTGGGGTCCTGGAATCACACCCTGAGCTGAAGGCAGATGCTCAACCATTGAGCCATCCAGGTGTCCCAAATATCCACAATTTCTAAAGCAAATTTTGAATCATTTGGGACACTTTCTTTCCAGTTGCTCTTTATAGATAACAGTACAATGGAAATTTCAAATATTTGCATTTTATTTTTCTTTTTTTTATTATTTATTTATGTAGTCATACAGAGAGAGAGAGAGAGAGAGAGAGAGAGAGAGGCAGAGACATAGGCAGAGGGAGAAGCAGGCTCCATGCACCGGGAGCCTGACGTGGGATTTGATCCCGGTCTCCAGGATCGCGCCCTGGGCCAAAGGCAGGCGCCAAACCGCTGCGCCACCCAGGGATCCCTTATTTTTCTTTTAGATTATTTCCTTAAAATAAACTTTAGAAAAGTTAGATTGTTGAGTCAAATACTGTTAACATTTTTTTACTCTATTATTTTGTTACTTATAAAAGCACTGTACCAACTTCCATTGCAATTTAAGTAAAAAAAAAAAAAAGTCACTGCATATTTTTTAGCATGGAGTTTCATCCATAAAAGGGTTTTGTAATTGAACGATATTTTATATTTAAAATTTTTTATTTAAATTAAATTTAATTAACATACAGTGTATTTTTAGTTTCAGGGGTAGAATTTAGTGATTCATCAGTTGTATATAACACCCAGTGCTCATTATATCAAGTGCTCCCAATGTCATCACCCATTACCCCATCTCCCACCCACTTCCCTTCTAGCAACTTTCAATTTGTTTTCTATAGTTAAGAGTCTCTTATCATTTTCCTCTTTCTATTTTTATTTTATTTTTCTTTCCCTTCCTTTATGTTCATCTGTTTATTAAAGTCCACATATGAGTGAAATCACATGGTATTTGTCTTTATCTGACTTATTTCACTTAGCATAATTCCCTCTAGAGTTCTATCCATGTCATTGCAAATGGCAAGATTTCATGCCTCTTTGATGGTTGAGTAGTATTCCATTGCATATATATACCACATCTTCTTTATTCATCCATCTTTTTTTTTATATAATTCTATTTTGAATTTTTGGAGGAACCACCATACTGTTTTCATAGCAGCTACACATTTTACATTCCCATCAGAAGTGAACAAGGGTTCTAAATACTCTACCTCCTTGCCAACAAGTACTATTTTCTATTTTTTTTAATAGTAGCCATCTTAATGGATATGAAGTGGTTATCTCATTGTGGTTTTGATTTATACTTCTCTAATGATTAGTGATGTTGGTTATCTTTTCATGTGCCTATTGGCTATATATATATATATATATATATATATATATAATATCTTCTTTGGAGAAATGTATATTCACGTCCTTTCCTCATTTTTGAATCTGGTTTTGTTTGTTTTTTTTTTAAATAAATTTATTTTTTATTGGTGTTCAATTTACCAACATACAGAATAACACCCAGTGCTCATCCTGTCAAGTGCCCCCTCAGTGCCCATCACCCATTCACCCCCACCCCCTGCCCTCCTCCCCTTCCATCACCCCTAGTTCGTTTCCCAGAGTTAGGAGTCTTCATGTTCTGTCTCCCTTCCTGATATTTCCCACACATTTCTTCTCCCTTTCCTTATATTCCCTTTCACTATTATTTATATTCCCCAAATGAATGAGACCATATAATGTTTGTCCTTCTCCGATTGACTTGCTTCACTCAGCATAATACCCTCCAGTTCCATCCATGTAGAAGCAAATGGTGGGTATTTGTCATTTCTAATGGCTGAGGAATATTCCATCCTATACATAGACCACATCTTCTTTATCCATTCATCTTTCGATGGACACCGAGGATCCTTCCACAGTCTGTCTATTGTGGACATTGCTCCTATAAACATCGGGGTGCAGGTGTCCTGGCGTTTCATTGTATCTGTATCTTTGGGGTAAATCCCCAACAGTGCAATTGCTGGGTCCTAGGGCAGGTATATTTTTAATTCTTTGAGGAACCTCCACACAGTTTTCCAGGGTGGCTGCACCATTTCACCATTCCCCAACAGCGTAAGAGGGTTCCCTTTTCTCCGCATCCTCTCCAACATTTGTGGTTTCCTGCCTTGTTAATTTTCCCCATTCTCACTGGTGTGAGGTGGTATCTCATTGTGGTTTTGATTTGTATTTCCCTGATGGCAAGTGATGCAGAGCATTTTCTCATGTGCTTGTTGGCCATGTCTATGTCTTCCTCTGTGAGATTTCTCTTCATGTCTTTTGCCCATTTCATGATTGGATTGTTTGTTTCTTTGGTGTTGAGTTTAAGAAGTTCTTTATAGATCTTGGAAATATTCATCCATCTTTTGATGGATATCTGGGCTCTTTCTACAGCTTGGCTCTTGTGGACATTCTTGCTACTAACATTGGGGTGCATGTGGCCCTTCAAATCATTATTTTTGTAACCTTTATAACCAAATACCTAGTATTGCAATTGTTGGGTCATAGGGTAGTTTTATTTTTAAATTTTGTAATTTAATAAGATTTTAAATGTACCTTCAATTTTGTTTAAATTTTAGATCTCTGACTACTAGTATGGAAGAAACTTTCCTATATTCTAATTTGCCCTATTTTCTGAAGTTAAATATTTATGTCATATGTTGATTTGTCTGCTAAGAGTCCCAAGATTTTTTCAGAAAGTTAAACAGATTATTTATTAATCAAACAGTCCCACTATCATTTGGTTTAGAGATTTCTTTTTTTGTATTAGTTTCAGAGGTAGAATTTAGTTTAGGTTTTAGTTTAGTTTAGAATTTAGATTCATCAGTTACATACAACACTCAGTGCTCATTACTTCAAGTGCCCTCCTTAATGCCCATCACCCAATTACCTTATTCCCTCACTCACCTCCCCTCCAGAACACTCAGTTTACTTCCTATAGTTAAGAGTCTCTTAAAATTTGCCTCCCTCTCTGTTTTCGGCTTACAAATTCTTAAAGGATCCTTGTATTCATGGTACATTTAAGCAGGTTTTGAACAACCAAAAGAAACTGGAATCCTGAGAATATTCAATACTTTCCACAAAGATGGGTGGAGGGGGAGCAGAGTTTAATGTCTATGACAACAAAAGCCATAATACTGGTTATCCACTTATCAAAGAGGCATGATTTGCTTTCAAAGTGATTGTAGTAATCCAGTTTAAAGTAAATAGGAAAAAACAAAAACAAAAACCAAAAGAGATACCATCTGTTGAAAATTTCTTTTATTCTTGCCTTTTCTTTCCTTCCACTTTCTCTGGGTGAGTAGTTTAAGGGGATTAATGTGAACATCTGAACATGCTGTTTTGCACCAAGCTCACTTAGCCTTTTCTTCTCAAGTCCTTGACCCAGATAAAGAAAGATACGATTTCCAAATTCAAAGAAAGCTTCAATTGGAGGGGAGGAGAAAAATGCTATCTCAGCTCAAAGTCTGATTTCTGTGCTGTCCTACAGTTGTAATTGCAAAATAGAGCTTCACTTAAAAATATCTCCCTTTGTTCATCCAGACCTCACAAAATCATGATGTGGGAAGGGACCTTGAGATGTCATTTACCATCATGGACCGTATACTCTGAACCAAAACTCAAAAGAAATAGCCTACCTAACAAAATACTTTTTTCATCTTATTTGCTAATGTATTTATAATGACCTTGTAAGTGTTCAAAGGTCACGTGATATATACACAAAAATCAATCTCCTAAGTTTTGCTCATCTCTTGGTCCCTAGGCAATCTTATCTACTGTCAAAAGCATCAACAGGATTTATGTGCTGTCCCTCCTCATTCAGCTCTTTGATTGAGTCTGTTTATCCATGGGCCTATAAACATGTCTCTCATGTAAATGCACATCTCACAGGTTTCTAAACTCCACGCATCCAAAAATGAAATCATATTTCCTTCCAAACCAGTTTCTCTATCTCTCATCCTCTCTCCATGAACAATACCATATTCATTACCCAAGCCAGAAAACTCAGAGTGCCCATGGGCCCTTTTCTCTTTTTCCCACACTGTCACCAGAGCCTGTCAATCCTACCTGAACAGAAAATCTCTCTTGTACTTTTCCTTCTCTTCATTCTCACCACTGCTGACTTAGTGCACATTCTTACAACTTCCTGAGCAAATTACTGAAGGCACATCCTTTTGCCACCAGTGTTATCACCATCTACCTGTGCCCCACACATCACCCCTCTGGATGCTCTTTATCTTGGTCAGAGATATTTATAAAATACACATCTCATCATGTAAGCACAACTCTTTATGATCTTATTTTAAACATTTGAGTTTGCTGCTGTAACTGAAATAGTCACGAACGAAACTCATGTTCGCTACCGCAATAGGGCAAAGTAAGAAATCTTGGATGGTTTTAAAGAACAGTTGCCAGGGATCCCTGGGTGGCGCAGCGGTTTGGCGCCTGTCTTTGGCCCAGGGCGCGATCCTGGAGACCCGGGATCGAATCCCACATCGGGCTCCCGGCGCATGGAGCCTGCTTCTCCCTCGGCCTGTGTCTCTGCCTCTCTCTCTTTCTCTCTGTATGACTATCATAAATAAATAAAAAAAAAAAAAAAAAAAAAAAAAGATATTTCAAAAAAAAAAAATAAAAAAAATAAAGAACAGTTGCCAGGCTGATTTTTTCCCCCTAACACAGGACTTCTGGGTTTGAAAACTGCCAAGCAGCCTTGAAATCCTGCTTGTCCCATGCCCCACTCTGCTCCATCCTGTAATCCCACTTCAGAAAGTCTCTTCCATTTAAAATACAGATTATGAAAAATTAATTAAATACAGATTGTGAACTCAGTAATGGGACAGACAGAAGATAAAATATACGCAGACTTCAAAAGCTACAAATAGACTACAAACAGCTACAACATATAGCTGTTTAGCTAAAGAAATTGACAGATCCTTCAAGTCCTCCTAAACTGTTATTAATAATATTCAATAATTCTATTTCCTTTGAGGTACTCTGAGCCCTATAAAAAGCAACTCTTTGAATAAACAGAGCTCACAGAAAGAGTGACCATAACCTTTATCCCTTTCTCACCATAAACCTTTATCACCATAACCATAAACCTTTATCCCTTTCTCACCATTAAAAATAATTCTTTGGGTATCAAAAAACAGGGAAATGAGAAGGATTCCTTCTTATTGATGCATAAGTTCTTTCAGTGGTATTTTTTAACTATAGTGGGCCAGTGTGCTATGGGAACCCACTGGGACCAGAGAAAGCCCCTTATTTTTCCAGGAGTTTGAGGGTAGCAATAGCATCCAGCATGAGGATCAGTACCAAGACGGTGTGCAATAACTGTGGAACGAATATTAGAGGAACAGTGTTGCAAAAATTATGAAACACTTGAAAAAGAGGCATGTACCTAGTTTACTGGGGTATAGAGGAGGAGGCCTGGTACCTACTGGTTTAGTGAGATGAACTGGTACCAGGGAAGGCTTCTAGGCAGAATGTTCGAGACAGGGCTCTTTGAGTTACTAGACAGCTTGTGCAGGTCCCATTTCTGGAAATTCCCTTACCTATTTCTCTACATGCTGAACTCTTACTCATTATTCAAGACCCACATGAAGTCTCCTCAGTGGAGCCGCTCCCCACAATTACACTCCCATCAAAATCTGTTCTCCAGAAATGGAGTGCTTCATTTATAACAACTTTCATACTATGTTCTTAACACATGTTAAGGTCCTCTAGTTTATCGATTTTGTTGGAACGCTTATGTAGCACTTACTATGTAATAGGTAGTGTCCTCATAGCTTTGCAATATTACCTCACTTAATCTTCACTCACCTATTATCCCTATTTTACTGAGGAAAACTGAAGCCCAGACTTCTAGAATTCTGCCTTTTGTACTACAGAACAAGCTTCTACAGAGAAAAAAATAATGCATAGTCTCCATCTTTATAACCTCAGCTTGTAACACATGACTTAACAAATCGTTGACTTTAAAACATACATATATACTGTTAAATAAAGAACATTTTGCAGAGATGCCTATCCAAATTGAAGCAACTCTATTCATTTTCAGAGACCCTTCAATTCTCTTTTATATAACCTTTCCTTAACAACTAAAGTATTTTGCGAATTATTTCTCTCAGCTTAAAGATGATGAAAATAATAGTTATTGACATAACTATTGACAACTATGAGCCCAAGTAAAGCTCATCAAGGTCTGGTTAACTCATTTACTTCAGAAAGACAATTCTCAAATCACTGCCTTAAAAAGGTGCAGTGCTTGCAAGTTTTCTGTGAGAAATCTCAGATCAGAACTGTGCCAGCATGCTATTTAATGTGCTACTAAAGAACAGAGGATGTCTACAGTTGAAGTTGCTGCTGATGAGCAGATCAACACACTGTCCTCACTACCAATCCTATGCACCTCAGTCAAGTGTGTAGAAAGATCTAGAGCACAGTGACCAGGAGTGACTTGTGAGCAAACCGTCCTTAACCACCATGACTCCAAGTGTCTGGAGGGTCAGGATCTGTGCAGTGTCAATAAGGAAGATGCTGATTGCATAGATGGTGTCAGACACCTAAAAGGTGACAGTGCACTGCATTCATGCAGCTCCATACCAAACAGAGAATCAAATATTATTAGAAACAATCTGACTGGCCTCTGTGTCTCCTAAAACTTTGGTTATTTTTAAGTACCAAAAATTAAGCCTAGTTTGGAGTAATAAAGGCACTAATTTTGTAAAGTGCCAAAAGAACACTGCTTTTCTTTCAATGATTACAATCTCATTCATTTGGAGCAAGTCTCCAATTTAAAATGCCAGCACCCCATGAAGAGGTAAACCTCTTGTCATGATCAGTTAACCCCTAGTTTACCCAGTAATTCCCTCCCAGAGATCAGTACGCCTGCAGGTAAGGATAAGAAAAGGACCTGGACTGGGGCCAAGACAAGGAGAGGAGTCCTAGGAGAAAAACAACCACTTTACGTGAGGAAGGCCCAAAAAGCCTATATACTGTGCTTCACAGTTTTCACAGGCTGGCTGTGTCACTAGGACAGAGCAGAGCTGCAGGTGGATCCAGGATATTGCAATAATAAGCAGCTACTACTCAGGACGCATTTTCAGTGAGAGAGAAGTGTTTCTTTACCAGTGTTTCTTTTCAAAATAAAAAATGGTTTGGATGAATAGAATCAAGGTCTACTGGGCCAGTACCCATAATGCCTAGAGAATAATCCAACAGCCAGGAGAAGGCACGGTGCTCTGACACTTGTTCAGCAGTGACAGGGCTACACAGAATTCAGGGCTGAAATTACTCAGACCTAGTCAGCAGCTCAGTGTTCTGAAGGACAAGGTGCATTGCTGCTCCCTGCATGCCCTGACTGAAAAATGTTTGTTTCATAAATAGTATGAAGAAATCATTGAGATGCTGTTGATGGCTTACTCCTACTTATTCAGTTGTGTTCTGGAGACAAGAAATGCAAAAGATCTGCCATCTCTGTCACATTCTAATCATCTGACTAGTGGACCAAAGCTACCTACTAACTGGAACTTCTAAAATGACCAAGGGTGGGTTTAGACTCCAGTGCACAAAAGGTGCATTTTCAGTTGAGCTAAAAATGAAGAGAAGCTGAAAGATCCAGGACACAGATGGTACAGGAATGACAACAACAACAACAACAACAAACAGACTTAAAGTCTTTCCCATTGCACTCAGGCCAAGAGTCAGAGATGCCCTAAACTGTTATTCAGGTTGTTCCCTGCACAAGGGCACACAGTCCAGACACACATGAGTGGGAAACTCAATTCCTTTCTGCAAGCCAAGCAATGGCCAAGGCAAGACTGTGCCAGTATCCGAAGGGATACCTTTTTCTAACTGGTCTGCCTAAAGTAGTAATAAGTGGTTCACTCAGCAGGTGTACTTTTTTTAGTAGACACAAAAACAATTCATATATATGCCGAGGTCATACCAAGTCCAGCTCAATTGGGTATAAGCAGGAGCAAAATAGAAAACTAAGGGGGTGATCTGGGCTCCCACACCACATCCACAGTTCTCATCCTCCCCTCCTACAGACAAATCTCTACTCTTACAACAAAGGGAGGGACCAGAGGTATTGTGCATGCTTATGGACACCTGTCCAGTTGAGAGATGGGCAGCAGCAGGTGGTTAGTTGAAAAAAGCCCTGTGATGGGACCACCTCTGAGATGGTCATGTTTCTTTGTCATATGTTGGAAAATGAGAGGTTGAAGGGAACTTGGAAAAACCTATGTGTTGAGCAATGGGAATGGGCTAAAGTATTAAAGATAATTTCTGCCTAATTTGTAGGTTTTCCCAGAGCTGGATGTAACTTTCCCATTTGCTTGTCATCTCCAGGTCCACACTGGAATTCTCAGTTTCACATCTTTACTAAAAATCAGAATTACCCTGCTTGGAGATTTCTCTGTGACCTCATAGATTCATCTTCTCATGAACTTGGGGAACCCTCATGTACTAGATACCCCACAGGGTTCCCCCTCATTGTTGAATACAGCCCCAAAGCTCCCAGCTGGTGTGGAGGAGATACAGAGTCTTATCACATAGAAGCTTCCCTCACCTGGGATGAATCTCATTCTTTGGTCAAGTACCTGGCTCCATTAGTATGAAGGAGCTCTTATGGTAGGGGTGACACAGCTAAGGTTCTGGAAGTGAAGAGCATCTTTTTCTAGCCTCAGGCATAAGCCAGCTTGCCCATGAATTTTGCATTTTAAGCACCTCAGATCTCAGCTTAATTAAGAGCATCACTGCTCCCAGAGCGATCTGGTGACAGAAAAGCAGGCAAGCAAAAAAGAAGGAAACACAAACACCTCAGCAAAATAAGTTCTATTCCTTCAAGCAAGCATTTAAGGAGAAGCTGCTCCTGCCTAGCAGGACACAGGTGGTGCTAGGGAAGCGGGGCAGGGCAAAGAAGAGGGCTGGTAGTCCTGCGAGTATAGCCTGGCCAGGGACCAGACAAAAAGATGAGTGGCCAGAGGGCAGCTTTATAACAACCCATCACCAAGTGTGCAATAGTCTCTTCACAAGTGCAGAGGGCATAGGTGGAGGGGCCAAGGAAAAGGGGTTGGTCCTAAAAATAAGTGTGGGTTACAGAAACCATTAAATGTGAATATCTGGGAAGTGTTTGAGTGGTGGACGTGGCACATTCAAACTGTAGCTGCTACAGTTATGTGGCCCTTGACCTCACTTACCTCCAAGGCTCCCAAAGGACACCTCCAGGAAGAACTGTGTTATAGCTAGCAAGAACTTTGCCTTCTTATCTTCTGGAAAGAGGTGGACCCAGCCCTTTCCCTCCTAGAAAAGCTAAGCCCAGGAGAATTCATAGAAATGGTTGAGCTGAGCCACAATCAATTTGTCCCTTCTCTGACAGCTGACTTCTGACAGCAGACACTTCAGAGCACTTAGAAATGCAAAGGACTCAGCTGAAAAGCCACCCTTTTGAGAGTCACAATGCTGGTTTTTCTTTCCTGCATCATCACCTGGACCTGTAGAAATACATATACATCCAGAATACATGTTTCCCAGTGAACTAAATGATATTTTACTTAACAGGGACTAAGTTGGGCTCACTTGGAGCTAAAAGACAGGCAAGAAGAAGAAGAGGAAGAAGGGCTAATGCTTTATTACAAAGCAGAATAGTAAGGGAGACGATGATGAAAGAGAGCACTGGAGTCATCCCACTTGGATGTGAACCCAGTCTCGTCACTCTAACCATGTGGCTTCAAACACAACAGCACATGTGTGATAGGGTTTTAAATGAGCTAATATATGTTCAGTGCTTAAAAACCACGGTTCACACAGGTTCTCTATACTGTCATCTCTATAATCATTAGCTATTAGTACATAAAAACACTGTGAAATAAATGCTATGATGAGAAAATTGAGGCACTCGACCCAAAGTTACACACATAGTAAATGACTTAGGAATTGAAGCCAGGGCCTGTGATGTCCACTAAGCTATACTGTCTCTTAAGCTGTACACTTTGCAAACCAGGCAAAGGGATTCTTATTTAACATCACAAAATTAAAAATTAATGATTTCTCATCAGGGACCATAATTTCACACATTATTTTATATCTTAGTATGAAACTCTACCCAGGTAAACCAAGCCATTTTCATAAGTGCTGACCTGCTGGCCCCTAAGCCCATTATCTCCTTCTGAGTCTGCATATTAAAATGCAGTTCCTAGCTGCTCCCCACCCCAAACCTATTAAATCAGATTTTCTGAAGTCTACATTTTTAATAAACTTAAGAGTTTACATTTTTAACAAGCTCCCACACACATACACAACCATCCCTATCACCACCCTCCCACCTATAATTCTCATGCACCCCAAAGTTGGGAGCCATGGCTATAGATTCTATCTATCCAATTTTGTTTTGTTCTTTATATATCCTTAATAGGTACCTGAAATGTTCTCAGTAAGTTTCAAAACATCAAGTTCAAAACCTCAAAAAAAGCACTACTTGTCTTGGCTTTTACAAACACACAGTCTCACGTAAAAGTGCCGAGTCTGTGGAAGGTACAGGTTGCAGAAGTCCCATTGCTACCATTTATCCAGACTGTTTCCATTAGGAAGGGAAACATTAACTTCATAATTATCCCCACATCCCCAGGTCTGTGGTAGTTCTTTTAATCACTTGTTAGGATGAAAAAGTTAACTCTTTCCTACCCAATGCATACTTCCCAGATACACAGAAGCAAAATGGACTTATCCTTGTTACATCAAGGGCTGCTCTGGTGACCTGTGATCTGGAGATCAACTGTTCAGAGTGAACACATCTGCAAGATACAAATTCCTCCTTCCTCCCTCACTGTAATGTCACTACAGAGGACTTTGTATTTCTAGTACATTTATTACTAAATTACTAAACAAAAATGTGTGCATTTCTAGAATAACATTTGTTATTCTAAACAAAACAATTGTTTGAATCAGTCAAAATGCAAAAAGACAAATTGGCCCATGAACTACCCAGTCTCACGACCTCCACAAACGTTCACAATTCAATCATGCAACTGGACTCTGGGACATTCAGAGACCACATACTGAGAGTATAGTCTTATTCTAATAACACAGCAAAAAATAATTCCTAAGCTCTGCTTTCAGTGTTTTTCATAATTAACTGGTACAGTGAAAAGTACCGGGAAGAAGGGAGAAAGCTGTTCGCCTTTGAAAAATGACAGTGAGTTCACAGCAAGTTTGCTGTGGTGAAATCTATAGTATGCAATTTACCAGTGCCATGGCCCTTCCCCTTGGTGTTCCTGGCCCCCAACCAGCTTGCATGTGACACCCCTCCAGCTGCCCACCCTTTGCTGATACAGTGGCAGTTACATAAATAATATTTCAGTCTGCTGGAAGCTCTGTGGGATTTTCTTCCAAGACAGCACTTATGGGATTTTAGTAGAGGACTGGGTGGAAGTAGGGGAGCAGAGGGGCAAGCAGGAAGAAGGCGATAGAATTACTTCAGGTTGCAAATGAAAAGAAGTAATATATGCAGCTGGCCATTCCCAACTAAACAACAGCTCCTTGGTTAGCAGTAGTCTGAACCTGCAGCATTTGGGTTGTTTTTTCGCTGAGCTATTTAAGATGTTCATTAGTTCAAAAAGAAATCAGCAAGCAAGCTGCTAATAAAGGTAGTAAATTTGCTTCTCTACCAGCCTGATTATGGAGCAATTTTGGCTTATTGTCTTATTTAATTGTCTAAGGAAACTAATTGTTTTGGCTCATTTGTTGAAGTTTATAATCTTGGATCATTTTCTTTGCTTGCAGAGCAATCCAGAACATTTTGGCATTGAAGAATGTGTAGTTGATCTATGAGTATAGACTTTTGAATATGCATTTTGACTGTGGTGGAAAATTTATTTATTCAAAAGCTCATTAGTTTATATTGGAATGTTCCTTAGATGGAAATCAATAAAATATTCTATAGGTAAAAGTGTCTCTGTGCATAAGGAGAGGAGACACCCAACTCACTGGATCAGGATGGATCAGAAACCTTCTTTGCCCCAGTAATATATAGTTCATAGACAATACTGTGCTGGCGCTAATAATAATAGGGAGGAGAAGAAGGAAAAGAAAGAAGAAACTGAGAAAGAATCAAACAAATAGACTTCCCAATCCTTCAGATCTGGGGTGAAATTATATTCTGCTACTACCAGCTCTGAACTTCATTTTTCGTCTTTAAAGTAGTTACTGCCTCACAAGGTTGTTGAAAGAATTAAATGTGCTAAAGTATATAAGGCTTCTGACCCATAATAGAGCTCCAGTGAAATTCGTTCAAGTCAGAACTAAGGTTGCCAGGTAAGATACAGGACACCAGATATCTCAGTTTCCTATTGCTCCTGTAACAAATTACCACAAGCTTATCAACTTAAACAAAAACTAATAACATTATCATACAATTCTGGAGGTTAGAAGTCATTTGTTACTGCATGGCTGTATTTCATCTGGAAACTCCAGGGAAGAATCTATTTCCTTGCCCCCTCCCCCACTTTTTTAAACTACTAGAAGGCACCTATATTCCTTGGCTCATGGCTTATCTTTAAAGCCAGCAGCATAGCATCCTCTCTACTCTTTGACCTCTGCTTCCATCGGTGTATCTTCTTCTTTAAAAGGACCCTTGTGATTATCCGACCCCTCAAGATAATTCAAGGTAATTTCATTTGTAGCTTCTTAATTTATTCATATCTACAAAGTCCCTTCTGCCATATAAGGTAACAAACCGACATATTCTGGGAATTGAGACTGGAACAATTGTGGAAGCCACTGTTCAGCCTACCACAGTTCACTCTCTGGCATCCAAAGGCTTTTTTTCACATCTTATAGAAAACACATTCACTCATTCACAATACTTCCGAGTGTCTCAATCTATTATAGCACCAATGCATTTCAAAGTCTAAGTATCATCAACTCAAAAGTCCTAAATCTCACTTTAAATTATATATGGGTCATAAGTCTCAGTATGATCCATTTGAAGCAAAATTCCTCTCTATCTGTGGATCTGTAAAAAAAAAAAAAGTTATGTGACCCCAAAATACAATGATGAGACAGACATAAGATAACAATTATATATTTGACAGATGAATGCATAAATGAATTTATAAATAAGTTAATGGTTTTTAAAAGGCCACGAATTTCTCTAATATGTAATCATATGCAAAAGAACCAACAAGGCAGATTAATTCAATTTAATTTGACCAGTATTTATTAACTGCCTACTTTGCTTTCTTTTTTTTTTTAATTTTTTATTTATTTATGATAGTCACACAGAGAGAGAGAGAGGCAGAGACACAGGCAGAGGGAGAAGCAGGCTCCATGCACCGGGAGCCCCACGTGGGATTCGATTCCGGGTCTCCAGGATCGCGCCCTGGGCCAAAGGCAGGCGCCAAACCGCTGCACCACCCAGGGATCCTCCTACTTTGCTTTCTGAAGTCAAGATTGATGTGAGACATATAACAAATATGAGAGCTTAGTCCATTCATTCATTCACTCATTCATTCTTCACATGGGCCAGGCAATGTGCTTGATGCAGAGTTGCTATCAAAAACATCTTGGCAATGGGGGCACCTGGGTGGCTCAGTGGTTGAGTGTCTGCCTTTGGCTCAAGTGGTGATCCCAGGGTTTGGGGACTGAGTCCTGCATTGGTCTCCCCGCAGGGAGCTTGCTTCTCCCTCTGCCTGTGTCTCTGCTTTCTCTCTGTGTGTCTCATGAATGAATAAACAAAGTCTTAAAAAAAAAAATAACAATTATAGTCATTCCCATTCAAAAGTAAGGGTGAGGGATAAAATGAAAAAAAAAAAAGAATCACTGGTTCCAGGCAATACTGAGATACAACTGGAAAAAAATAATTAGGTTTCACAGCCTGGTAATAATCCTCTGTGGTTCTCAGCTTTATCCTCTGGGCCTTCACTTCCATCCTTGGGCATGCGGTTCTGCTCTCTGGACAAACAGCTCTGCTGCCTAGATCATTCTTCCTTTTTCATGAAGTGGAGATCATATTTGCAGCTGAGTAACTTTCCTAGTCTATGTCCTGCAGGCAGAATTTTGGACTATAGCAGCTTTCATTTCTTCTTTTCTCTATCCTTTTTAGTCCTAGTTGGCAGTACTTCTGAAGATAGAACGTCCTCGAGAACATTGTGCATATACCATATGTGTATTATGGATTCCCTCCATTAGACGAAAGGCTGCTCCACAGATCCTTTCAGATCATTTCGGCTCTATTTTTTACTTCTCCTGAGATGGCTGAAAGGATCCATGAGTCGAATGCATAATCTCCTCAAAGGGACCTCTACACGATTGAATACTTGGACCTTCTGATCCTTCCAAGGAATTAGTGAAAGGTTGCTGAGCCACACCCCAGGCTTTCTCTCCAGAGCATGCTTTCCTGACAATCTCCTAACTGCATCTTTGCAATATGAATAGGCTAAGAATTTTCTCAATAATCAGTTCTTTTTTCTTTTTTGCTTAGAGTTCTTCCTTCAATCTCTCTCTCTTTACTCTCACATTTTACAATAAGCAGCAAGAAGAAACCAGGGTGTGCCTTCAACACTTTAGAGATCTCCTCAGTTAAATACCTAAGTCCATCACTTATAAGTTCTGCTTTCTATATAACAATAGGACACAACTTAGCTCAATTTTCTTTCACTATATAATAAGGATTCCCTTTACTTTAGTTTCCAGTAATACCTAGCTAAGTTCAAATTTCAGGTTAAAAAAATGATTAACATTTAGTACAAGGAAGTCCCGAATATTACATGGGACACACTGAAACTAAAAAGTTAATACTATTTATCTGAAATTCAAGTTTAACTGGACATCTTGAATTTTTATTTGCTAAATCTGGTAGTCTTCATGAATGGTTATGAGAGAACAGGAGACAGAATGAGAAAAAGCTGAAAATGAAGAAAATAGAAGAAATGCACTGCATAAGGCTGTGTCTGGGAAAGCAGACCTTATTAGGGAGCTATGGCAGGAAACTGAACAGACAAGGAAGCAACTCTAAAGGTTCAGAGATGGTGAGGTATGCAGGGAGGGGAATTAATCCTGAAAGAGCTAGAGGCACTGAAAATGAACACCTTGCCTCTTTATTTAGCTAAGGGTCATGCCTGCCAAGAGAACTTCAGTTTAGCAACACTTATCTCTGGAGGAAGAAAAGTACTCTTCATCATTCTCTAGGCTTCTTATGCTTAGAGACACAACACACACACACACACACACTCTGCATATGTGCAAATTGGAGTACATCTCTGTGCATGGCAGCACCATGGTGAGTTTTGTCACTTATTAACAGAAACGTTTTCCTCAATGGGAAGCCAACAACTTTTATGCTCCAAGTTTATAGACCACAGTGAATTTATTCTCATTTAATTTGCTACCAGGAATTTAAGTATGGGTCAAGTTGTCTCACACACACAATTATATATGTGTGTGAATATATTTATTTATTTAATTTATATATGTATACATACACATATATACAATGTATATATACTTATATTTCTATTGTGTATAATGTACTTATATCATGTGTGTGTATATATTTATATTGTGTATAATGTATATTCATATATGTATAACACACATATATATACATATATACAAACACATACATATATTATGTATAATGTTACCTTATTTATATGTGCCTTTTCCAAAGCAAAGGGAATTTGAAGTGTATCAATGGCATCTACTGCACTTAATTGTTTGCTTCACTGCCCTTCCAACCGCCCACTAAAAGCAGAAGAATCATTCACTTAAACTTCTCTGCCACTTGAGGAGAGTAGAAGGAAGACCACTTATCTTGGAATGGCTTTATAGCTATTTCAGGTATGAACCACCTTTGCTCAGTGGTCTTCAAGGTAGAAACTGAACAAGTTGGGATGGGAAAACATGATTGCTTCTTTTCCTGATTGTTCCTGAATGCAGTTTTCAGGAGAAGATTCTTCCTAACAGTAATATCACATGTTTAGTTCTTTGTGTGTCAGGAGGTCTCCTAAGCATTTTACATATATTGAATCTCAACAGAACCCAATAAAGAAAGTACTAATGTCATCCTTATTTTATTAATGAGAGAATACTGAGACACAGGTAGATTAAATAATTTGCCCAGGGTCACAGTTATGAATGGTAGTCTGGGTCCAGAATCTAAGTTCCTCACCAGTCTGCACCCTGTCCCTTCCACTATTTCAAATGAATTTCTACGATACCAGGCACACCTATAACCAAACATGAATGACAAGACTCATCTAACAGAAGTAAACAGAAAGAACTCTAGTTTATGTGAGAAGATCTCAGTTTAAGCACTCTTGCTGACTTAACACCTGGAAAAATTCCTTAGTTCTTCATTATAAACATTTTTAAAAATAAAAACCAAAGTCAAAAGAGGAATGAAGCACCCATAAGCACAATTAATACATTCTGGCTCTTCAATACAAATGATTGCTTTAAAAGTAATTATGTTTAATATTGAAAAAGTATGATTAACTAGACAAATTTATCCACTGCTGATCAAAGTGCTAGCAAAATGGATTCTCCCTTCTTGCAAAGCACTTGGTCAGAATGATTCAAAAACATTTCATACCTTTTGATCCAATAATTATCAGACCATCCTAAGAAACTCTTAAAGAACTTTATAAAGATGTTCATCAAAGCACTACTATGCACATTGAATACGCAAACTGTGTATAATAATACTCTCTATTAAAAATAATGAGTTCTCATGATACTTTAAAATTGACCTTTTGCTTAAAATCATTCCTTGACTTTCTCAATATCACTGAAGGCCAGAGACCATTCCAGTAAGGTAGTGATAAACTGGCAGTCAGAACTTCAGGTTGAAAAAATTACTTTGTTGTTCTCTTCTTTCAAAAAAAAATCACAGGAAAACAAGATGAAGCAAGGAAATTTGTTTCAAAAAAACCCCTTGCACAGAACATCCTGGAGTCACTCATTTCATCCCTTTCTCCTACTCTGCCTTCATCTTTGTCTTGGTATCAAAGAGTCTTCAGGGTCAGAGTGATGACACAGAGCAAGTCTGCAAGATCCACCTTCATCTAAGAAACATGGCATTCTACATCCAGGTAGCAAACAGTTTTACAAAGATTTCCAATATTCACTAACAACTTTTTAAAAGTTTTTTTTTTGTTGTTCAGAGTATCAAGACACTCTAAGCTGTTCAGATTTCTTCTCATTTGGATAAAGGGAATGTACATAGGAGAATGTTAAATGCTTACAACATTCAGAGAAGAGAAACAGCTGAGATTAGAATTCCACATTTTAGATTTAACCTATAAATTCACATCAGCATCATATCCTTCTCTTATCAGTTTACATGTACAAATTATAATACAAGGGGGTAGGAGCGATCTAATCTTTAGACAGGTAATCCTATGACCAGCCCTTCAAGAAAGAGTTATATCTTATGCAGGCAACAGACTGTAATAGACTATGCTGTCTCAGCCCTTCTCTAAGGCTCTGAATGTTGGCTGTACACATCAGTTGATCCATTAAACTAAAGTTAATGATCCTGCAATGAGTACTCATATTCTGAGCTTAATAACAGAAAAAATTCCTGCAAATGACTGATTCTACCCTCTAAAATGTACCACATGCATTTTTCTAAGCCATGAATTCATTTATTCATACACACGCAAACACACGCTATAGGGTCATTGTGAAATTACCTTGAGTCCTTCTTGGTAAGTAACTGGTAAAACCCTTCATGAGCCATGGGTCAGAATTATCCTCACACAGACCCCATCTGAATCCCCTTTTCTCCAACCCCCCCTTCTTGATTTACTGTTCTACTTCCCTTTTACTTCTTCTACCTCATGCTGATCTGAATTGGAAAGGATTATTCCTTAGATCAAGATTTTTACACAAATTTTTTCAAGTAATATATACTACTGATCTCATTATTCTTTTTTTTTATAAATTTATTTTTTATTAGTGTTCAATTTGCCAAATTCCCCTTCCCTATCTCTAAAGTTGCTCAAAGGCCTTAATGTGATTTCAGAACTTCCACTGACACACATCTCCTACTCTAGTCCCTCCAACTCAATGCTCCTTCTATCCTGGTGTATGCCCTGCCAGTTAGTTAAGATTATTCCCACCACTATGACCATGGCAGGACTTTGCCGTATAACCACTTCCAGCTCATTCCTTAACAGAATTGTCCTTAATTTTGGTGAAGTGTTGGATTTATTTTGAGTAAAATTTCATGCATCCTGATTATCCCAGGAAAACATAACTTAAGACCACTTCCTAAGTAGCCCCACAAGTACAGTGGGTCCAAAAGAATTTTTCTCTGTCATGGGGAGCATAAGGAAAAAAAGTAAAAGCTGAACAACTCCAACCAAACTTAGGGCCCTCCTGGCACAGAGTTTTCCCTGTGTTTATTCACAAAGGATGGATGACCCCTTGCAAGTTATTTAGCATCTGATATGATGCAGAAAAAAATGAACTAATTTGAGTATCCCAGCTTAGAAGTTTGACTTACTAATTAGTGGTACTGATACTTGTATTAATAGATCACTTCTATAATTACCATGATGCCACCTGAAAACATACTAAAGATTTACAAACCTTTCCAGAGAAAATAGTAATCATATTAATAAGTATCATTTATTTAATTCCTATCTTCTTCCATGGATTAGTTATATAAAAACCTGCAAAGTGAGTCATTTACCCATTCAACAAATATTTACTGGGCTCCTACTGTGTTTCAGGCACTGAACTAAGACTCAGGTTGCAAAGGTGACTATGACACAGACCTTGATGAGGAGAACATACTGCACCATAAAAGATGCTCATGTGAGTTGCAAAGGAAGGTGATAAACTACCAGGGGAGATCAGAAAGGGCTTCTTTGAGGAGGGAGCATGACAAGAAACTATTGCACAAGTCCAAGCACTGAGTGACTACAAGTAGAACAAAGACATTGGCAGTGTGAATAAAGAGCTTGTGGTGGCCAACTGGATATAAGGAAGGAAGGTAGAAAGTCTTGACCTACCAGATGAATGACAGTGCCAATATCCCTACTAGGGCCTATTTGAGCAAATTTGGGAATAGGTAAAATAATGAGTCCATCCTTATCCTACATTTAAGGAAACTGAGTCTCAAATGGCTAAAGATGTTTTTTTTTATTTAAATTCAATTTGCCAACATATAGTGAACATTCAGTGCTCATCTCATCAAGTGTCCTCCTTAGTGCCTGTCACCCAGTCACCTCACTCTCCTCTCCTTCCACAACCCTTTGTTTGTTTCCCAGTGTTAGGAGGCTCTCACAATTTGTCTTCCTCTCTAATTTTTCCCCACTCAGTTTCCCTCCTTTCTCTTATAATCCCTTTCACGATTTCTGATATTCCACATATGAGTGAAACCGTATGATGATTGTCCTTCTCCAATTGACTTATTTCACTCAGCATAATACTCTCCAGTTCCATCCATGTCGAAGCAAATGGTAGGTATTCATCCTTTTTGATGGCTGAGTAACATTCTATTGTGTATATATATATATATAGAGAGAGAGAGAGAGAGAAAGAGAGAATAGAATATATTGTATATATAGAGACCACATCTTTATCCATTCATCCGTCGAAAGACATTGTGGCTCCTTCCACAGTTTGGCTATTGTGGACATTGCTGCTATGAACGTTGGGGTGCAGGTGTCCCAGCATTTCACTACATCAGTATCTTTGGGGTAAATACTCAGTAGTGCAATTGTTGGGTCATAGGGTAACTCTATTTTTAACTTCTTGAGGGACCTCTACACTGTTTTCCAGAATGGCTGCACCAGTTTGCATTCCCACCAACAGTACAAGAGGATTCCCCTTTCTCCACATCCTCTCCAACATTTGTTGTTTCCTGACTTGTTGATTTTAGCCATTCTCACTGGTATAATGTGACATCTCATTGTGGTTTTGATTTGTATTTCCCTGAAGTCAAGTGTTGTGGAGCATTTTCTCATGTGCTTGTTGGCCATGGGTAGGTCTTTTTGGAGAAATGTCTGTTCATATCTTCTGCCCATTTTATGATTGGATTGTTTATTTCTTGGGTGTTGAGTTTGATAAGTTCTTTATAGATCTTGGATACTGGCCCTTTATCTGATATGTCATTTGTGAATATCTTCTCTCATTATGTAGGTTGTCTTTTAGTTTTATTGATTGTTTCCTTTGCTGAGCAGAAGCTTTTTATCTTGATGAAGTCCTAATAGTTAATTTTTGCTTTTGTTTCCTTTGCCTTGGTAGATGTGTCTTGCAAGAAGTTGCTGTGGCCACGTTCAAAAAGGTTGCTGTCAAATGGCTAAAGATCTAATTAAAAATCACACCAGTGATTAATGGCCAAGCTGGAATTCAAGTATATTTTGGCTGCCACCAAATTTATGTTCTTTTCATTGATCTACCTGTTTTGTTAGTCCTTTTATAGGAAAACTCAAGGTGTAACAGTTAAATTTTGTTGGAGAGACAGTAAGCGGTATTTATGAAAAGCAAACTTAGTTTCCTTTCTGTCCCTGTGCTCACCAGAAAAGATACCAAATCTGAAACTCTTTTTCTCTTCCCACCACTCCTTCATCCCTTTGTGCTATTTTTTCTATTAGATTCCCTACAGAACACTGAGCCCTGAGAAGGAAAGGCATTAGATGCTTCTGACACAGCTCAGGATAATTATCATTATCTACAAACTACATATTTACACTTGTCTATATTGCCCAATTTTAAAGTCTTAATAAAGTTGTGCATTTGTGTTGTTGTTTTCATGGAATTCAGAGGCAGATGCAGGTTGTAAAGTCAGCACTAAAGAGAGCATACATCTGCTGACAGAACTCCCTTATAAATTTTACACATTGAGTGGATTACTAAATTTAGATGTCAAATTAATTGACCTTTTCAGAAGGTTGGAATTACCGACCGCATGAAAAAAAGAGGTATACCTCTTTTACCCCATTTTTAAAAATTGCTACAACCATTTATACTTTGCTGGAAGATGGTAAGTCACAAATCTTGAACCGTCCCACAACTTCTATATTGAATCTCAAATCTAAATGTGACACTAAAGGATAAAATTGTTCAGAATTTAAAAGTTTCCCCTTTTCACCCAAAATCTATTTGTGTAAATTATATAAGTAGAACTCTCTTGTTAAATTAGAGGATGTCCAAAAGAGCTGCACAAAACTTCAAAATTTTACTCTCTGAAAGTTTTTAAGAATCATTTGAAGTCATTATGGTAACCTCTTATAATAACTACCCAATTATACAGAAATAAGTACTTCCATTTATCCCTGTAAATTTTACCAAAGTTCATTTATGTGAATACAGTGCAAAGATTAATATTTTTATTCAGCTGATTTGTTAATACTGATGAATACAAATTGTTCATTGAAAATGCACTATGAATGTGCCTGAGTGGCAGTCACTTGAGCATCAGATTCTTGGTTTCAACTGGATTTGTGATCTCAGCGTTGTGAGATCAGGCCCTGAATGGGGCTCCAAACTTGGTGCAGAGTCTGCTTGAGATTTTCTCTCCTTCTTCCTTTGCCCTTCCTGCTAGTGCTCTCTCTGAAAATAAATAAATAAATAAATAAATAAATAAATAAATAAATAAATCTTAAAAAAAAAAAAAGAAAAGAAAAGAAAATGCACTACAAAGAAAATGCCCCCAGGAGAATTACAAAATAATTTATTGAGAAATGGACTCTTAACTCAAGAAAGTTCTTAATAGTTAACAAAAGGAAAATCTTCTAATAAAATCCAAAAATTGCAGTATATCATTCCCTGGTTTATCCAACTACAGATGACTCCAAAAGCTAATAATCTGAGGATGAGTCACAAGATGAAAGACAATAAAACATGATCATCAAATGTAAGTATGAAAATGTGACATGTTCTGGATTTATCCATGTCATTTATAATAATTTCTGCTTATTGTTTTCATTCATTCAACATATATTCACTGAGTTTAAACTTATTTTACTAAGTACATCTAGTTCTTCATGAAATACCCAGAATCATGTGAGATATTTTACCCAAAATCCATCTTTATTCCTGATACTCATATAAGAAAATTAACATTAAGTATTTGGGCACTGAAGCTGCTTGAACAAATTGTTTTGAGGAATTGAAGATGAACACCTTTGAGGAACTTATTGTCTAGTTGAGAAAAACTAATTATAATAGAAAAACAGATGAGGTACTGTAGTTCAGGCTACTTCTAGTTTCTCCTTGGATTTAAGGGAAATAATGCCAAGTGATTTTGAGGTACAGATCAAACAAAGCAGAGGGTTAAGAATAGTTCTGATAGTGAACTTTCTCCTTTGCATTCTACACAGTGCCCTAGACCAAATCAGGGCATTCTTGATGGAAAAACCAAGCTTTAGGGATTTGAACAAAGATTTGGAAGAAATCCAGGATTTAAAGATTTAAAGATGGAAGAAGAAGAAACAGAGAGTGGTCTGTCCATGTTGAGGCCCTGAACTTAGGAACTGAGTGCAGAAAGGGAGGCAATGGCAAGGCACAGAGCTTCCCACGGGCAGTGAGGTCTTCAAGAATGAAGAGTGACTTGAATGAGAACTATAAACACCACATTAAGCAAGGGGATACAAAACCCAGTGTAAACTCTGGGCTTACTCCTAAGAGCCTAAGTAACCTTTTTTTTCTCTGAGAGAGGTGCTAAAATGAATAATAGCACATGTTTTCCCACAGAAAACCTTTGTCAATCACACAACTTATCTGGAAACTAAAATGGTAAGCCCTCAGAATTAGTGTTTATACAACTCTAGTGCCTAGACTGGGTAAAAAAAAACCTGGAAATCTATCAGTGGTAACAGATCTCTTCACCCTCTGTACACAAATTTATCCCACCAAGGATCACAGTCATTCAAAATCATCCAAATGTTATGGGAGAAATACTGCTCAATATAGAGATTTCCCACCAGTATATTCTCAGAGAAAGACTGAGAGTTGCTTGTGATTCAATTAGTTGGGACCCAAAGTCTAGGCTTGCTCCCTAGAGAACCAACCCTGAATCAACCAAATATTACTAAATGTGATACCAAATATTATTAAATGTGATATACAAGGTGCTGTGCACAAGAGTTGATAAATAGCAGGTTACATTTTGCCTCACTCCTAAAATGCAACTTGTGATGAACCCATTAGTCACATGACACAATACTCAGGACCATTTTTTCTTTTAAGTATTTACACATGGATCTTACACCCTTCACACAAACTAACTCAAAATGGATCATGGACTTTAATATAAGGCACAAAACCTTAAAACTCCGGGGAAATAACATAAGGGAAAACCCAGATGACAGTGAATTTGGCAACAACTTTTAGATATAACACCAAAAGCATGATTCATGAAAGAAATCATTGATAAGCTAGATTTCATTAAAACTTTTATTCTGTGAAAGTCACAGAGAAAAGAGAATGAGAAGGCATGCCACAGACTGGGAAGAATATTTACAAAATGCTAATCTGATAAAGTTTTGCTATTCAAAATACATGTATTCAAAACTCAATAAGAAAACAAGCAATCCAATTTAAAAATGGGCCAAAGACTTTAACCTGTATCTTATCAAAGAAAATATTCAGATGGAAAATAAGTATATGAAAAGGTGTTCCATATCATATGTGATCAGGGGAATGCAAACTAAAACAAGATAACACTACACATCTATTAGAATGGCCAAAATCCAGATACTGACAACGCTAATGTGTTGCAGTAGGAACTCATACATTGCAGGTGGGAATGCAAAATGATGCAGCTACTTTGGAAGAAAGTTGGTGCTTTCTTACAAAATTAAACATACTATATGATCCAACAATCATGTTCCTTGGCATTTACCCAAAGGAGCTGAAATTTGTGTCCACATAAAAACCTATTCAGAGATATTTATAGCAGCTTTATTCAGAATTACCAAAACTTGGAAGCAACCAAAATATCCTTCAGTAGGTGACTGGGTAAATAATCTGTGGTACATCCAAACAATGGATTATTATTTAGCACTTAAAAGAAATGAGCTATCAGACCATGAAAAGACACAGAGGAATCCTGAATGCAAATTACTAAGGGAAAGCAGCCAGTCTTAAAAGGTTACACATTGTATGATTCCAACTATATGACAAAGGCAAAACTATGGAAACAATAGAAAGATCAGTGTTTGTCAGGGGATGGGGGAAGAATGAATAAATGAGGCACAGGGGATTATTTTTAATATGCTGAAAGTACTCTGTATGATAACATAATGATAGATACATGTCATATAAATTTGTCCAAATCCATAGAATGTACAATGCCAGGAATAAACCCTAAGATAAACTATGGGCTTTGATAGATTATGATGTGTCTATGCATGTTCATCAATTTTAACAAATGTACCATTCTAGTGAGTGATGTTGATAATGGGGAAAGCCATGCATGCATGTGTGGCAGGGAACATATGGGAAATCTATATCTTTCTCTCAATTTTGTGGTGAATCTCAAACTGTTCTAAAAAATAAAGTCTTTTTTAAAATGGTCAATAATAGGGCAGCCCACATGGTTCAGCAGTTTAGTGTCACCTTCAGCCCAGGTGTGATCCTGGAGACCTGGATTGAGTCCTACGTCAGGCCCCCCTGCATGGAGTCTGCTTCTCCCTCTGCCTGTGTCTCTACCTCTCTGTCTCTCTCTCTCTCTGTCTCTCTCTCTCTCTCTCTCTCTCTCTCTCTGTCTCTCTCTCTCATGATTAAATAAAATCCTTTTTTTAAAAAAGCCAATAATAGGCTGAAACAGAACAACAAAATTTGAAGTACCAAAACACTGAAGCTGGGTTTACCAGCTTTCCCTCCAGATCCCCTAGCCTAGATTTAAAAGTAGCCCAAACTCCAACAGTGAGCACTGACACACAGACCAAGAGCTCCTGAAGCCTTCTAGTTCTGCCTAGAGGAAGGGGAAAGAGCATGAAGGAGCTCTGTTTTTTCTTTTTTCCCCTCCATCCTCTTACCTCTGGTCCCAAGGCAATCCCTTGGGAGTAGCAGCACTGACAGTGGCAGAAGTTAGAGGCATGCAGGTGCCTAAAATTCTGAAGCAGGGAAATGTTCCACTCTGATCAAAAGAGCTCTGACTCCAAGAGAGTAGAGTAAACCTCTGTCTGTCCAGTTTTCTGTACAGAGGATGCAAAGGACTAGGCCAGATTGGAAAGTACCTCAGAAGTTGTGGAAGGGAAGAGATTAGGCTAATAATGCCATAAAATTATCTGTTGATTCCTAGACTCAATCCTGATCAGTATATGTGTGGATCTGATCCTTAAAAGCATTCCAAGGCTTTAAGAAATGAACTAAATAATATAGCACCACATGGGTCCCGTACTGGTCACTGAGTGGTATCCACATGGGACATATTAGAAAAGCATAGCAAAGGATTTTAAAAAAGAACTACCAAGGATGCCTAGGAAGCTCAGTGGTTGAGCATCTGCCTTTGGTTCAGGGTGTGATCACAGTATCCCACATCGGGATCCCTGCATGGAGCCTGCTTCTCCCTCTGCGTATTTCTTTGCCCCTCTCTCTGTATCTCTCATGAATAAATAAATAAAATCTTTTTTTAAAAAAAAAAGGAACTACCATTAAAACAACAAGACACAAAATATTTGTCTGAAATCAAATGGATTAGCTGGATGCTGACACAAAAACAAGCATTTTTCATGGGACTTAAAGCAGACTCAGAGTTTCATCACATAGCATCAAAATGTCCTGGATACAATCCAAATTTCCTTGGCATAAGAAGAACCGGGGAAAACTCAACTAACATGAAGAAAGACAATCACCAGATGCTATCACTGAGATGATAAATGTGTTGTAAATATTTGGCAAAAACTGTTAATACAGCAATTATAGAAATTTTCCAAAAACTCAAAATGGATGAAAAGATATACAGTCTCATAACAAATAAGATGTATACATGAGAAACAAATGGAAATTGAAAAAAAACAGTTTTCTTTTTTAAGCCACTAGATGGGTTCAATAACAGAATAATAACCAAGTAAAGAATCATTGAGCTTGATACCTGGACAATAGAAATTATCCAATCCAAATAATGGACAGAAGATTGAATATTAGCAAACCTTCAGGAATTGGGGGATAATATCAAGAGGATTAACATTCAGCAAACCCCAAAAACAGAAACCCAAAGAAATTTCCATTCAGAAAAATTGTAAACTGCTAAAAACCAAACACACACACACACAAAAAAAAAACATAGTGAATGCCAAGAAAAAATATGTATTATTTGTAGGGAACAACAAATTGAAAGGCTACAGACTTCTCAGTAGAAATAATGGAGTCCAGAAAGAACTAGAAACATTACTAAAGTTAACAAAAATAACTATCAACCCAGAATTCAATATCCAGTACACTATCTATTAAGATTATACAATAAAGCAACGATAATCAAGACAGTGTGATACCAATCAAATTATAGACACACAGATCAATGAAATAGAAAACACTCAGAAATATGGCTCATTTTTAATAGGTATAAAGAAAATGCAAGAGAAAAGATAGTCTTTTCAAATTGCTCCAAGGGCATTTTCACACAAAAGGGAAAAAAAAGCAAAAATGAACTTCTGGGACTTCATAAAGATTAAAAGCTTTTGCACAGCAAAGGAATGTCAACAAAACCAAAGACAACCAACAGAATGGGAGAAGATATTCGCAAATGTCTTATCAGATAAAGAGCTAGTGTCCAAAACCTATAAAGAACTTATCAAACTCAACAGCCAAAGAATAAATAATCCAATCATGAAATGGGCAGAAGACATTTCTTCAAAGACAACATAAAAGAGGCCAACAGACACATGAAAAAAAATGTTCAACATCACTGGGCATCAGGGAAATACAAATCAAAACCACAATGAAATACCACCTCATACTGGTCAGAATGGCTAAAATTAACAAGTCAGGAAACAACAGATGTTGGTGAGGATGTAGAGAAAGGGGAACCCTCTGTTGGAGGAAATGCAAACTGGTGCAGACGCTCTGAAAACAGTATGGAGGTTTTTCAAAAAGTTGAAAATAGAGCTACCCTACAACCCAGCAATTGTATTACTAGGTATTTACCCCAAAGATACAAATGTAGTGATCTGAAGGGGTATCTGCACCTCAGTGTTTATAGCGACAATGTCTACAATAGCTAAACTATGGAAAGAGCTCATATATCCAACAACAGATGAAAGGATAAAGATGGAATAGTAGTCACCATAAAGGATGAAGTCTTACCATTTACATCAACTTGGATGGAACTGGAGAGTATTATGCTGAGCAAAATAAGTCAGAGAAAGACAATTATCACATGGTTTCACACACATGAGGAATATAAGAAACAGCACAGAGGATCATAGGGGAAGGGAAGGAAGACAGGAGGAAATCAAAGGGAGAAAAACCATGAAAGACTCTTAACTATGGGAAAAATATTGAGGGTTGCTGGAGAGGAGGTGGGGGGGATGGAGTAACTGGGTGATGGGCATTAAGGAGGGCACACGATGTGATGAGCACTGGGTGTTACATACAGCTGATCAACTACTGAACTCTACATCTAAAACTAAAGATGTACTATACGTTGGTTAATTGAATTTAAATTTAAAAAAACTATTCCAACACAATTGGTTGATAATCCATATGCAGAAAAACAACTTTGACCTAAATATTATCCCTTGAATAAAAATTAAAATCAAAATGGATCACAGATATAAATACAAACATAAACCTTTTAGGAAATATGGGGAAAATCTTGACCTAAGTTAGGAGAAGAAATTATAGACATGACACTAAAAGCACAACCCAAAAAAGAAACAAATTAGACTTTATCCAAATTTCAAACTCTTGTTATTAAAATGACTGCTAATAAAAAGATACAGACCAATGGAAAATTTTTGCAAATCACATATTCAATGAAAGCTCTATACCTTAGTACATAAAAAAATTCAGAGATCAATGGTTAGAAAACAACTCAATTTAAAAATTGACAAGGGTTGCCTGGCTGGCTCAGTCAATGGAGCATGTAACTCTTGATCTTGGGGTTATAAATTAAAGCCTTACATTGGGTACAGAGAATACTTAAAAATAAAATCTTTAAAAAATAAAAATAAAAAAATAAACATGGACAAAAGACTTCATGAAGATAATATTCAAAGGCCAAAAAGCCCAGGAAAAGATACTTAACATCATTAACCATTCTGGGAAATCAAATTAAAACCAGGATGCTTGACAATATACCACTATATACTAATTAGAATTAGGTGACAGGCATTAGGAAGACATGTGACGTGATGAGTACTGAGTGTGATATGCAACTGACAAATTACTGAACACTACATTTGAAACTACTGATGTACTATATGTTGGCGAATTGAATTTAAATTTCAAAAAAATGACTAAAATGAACAATACTGACAACACCACGTGCTGACAAGAATAGAAAGCAACTGGAATCCTTGTACACTACCTGAGGAAATACAAAATCTTACTGATGCTCTGGAAAATTTGGTAATTTCTTATAAAGGTGAACATACATCTATATATCATCCAGTAATTCACTCCTACTTATTTACCATAGAAAAATCAAAACTTATGTTCACACTAAAACCTGTACATGAATGTTTATACCAACTTTGGTCACAATAACTAAAAAATTAAAATAAACAAATGCCTTTCAATGGCCAAATGGATAAACACAGTATATCATGACCTTACAACACAATACTATTCAGCAAGGAAAAGAAATGAATGATGGATACATGCAACAGTATGGATGAGCCTTAAAGATTTCAAAATCTGCATACTATATGAGTCTGTATATAGAAAATTCTGGAAAAAGAACTTCATGTAGAGAACAGATCAGTGGTTGTCAGGAACAAGGGGTGAGAAATGGGTTTGACTACAATGAGACAGCACAAGAGTGTCTTGGAGATAACATATCTTTTCTGTATCTCAATTACCCTGGTATTTACATACATCGACACATGTACTAGAATTCATACAACTGTATTTCCCAAAAAAAGTGAGTTTTACTAAATGTTCACTTAAAAAATAAAACTTACAAATATATATATATATATATATATAGGTCTCCAAGGGCTGAAAGTCTAATGGAGTGAGGAAGACAATAGATTTCACCCACATACACAGTCTAATCCAGAGACTCAACTCATGTCTTACTCAGCTTTGAATTACCATTCTCAGGCTTGGGCATTGTTATCAGTAAATATTAATAAATAGCTCAGAAATGCTACATGTAGCAGCCAGAGAATGGCTCACTGATATAGAATCTACCACCTTTAACCCATGATGCCTTATCAGTACTGGACATTTAATGTTAAGGGGAAGAAAAGGAGGATCTATACCTCCATTCCTGCAATCAAAGATCACTGTGAATGAGAGCAAGAGTATATACTATGCCCACTTAGGGGTGGTATAGGAGCAGATTAAGAGAGTGCACATGTCAATCCACAAAAACTGTGTACTGGGTGAAGTCAATGAGGAATGATTAGGGATGCTGAGGCATCTGACTTGAGCCCATTTTTATAGACACATTGGCCAGGCTCTCCCACCAATACCAGTGAGAGGAAAAAGTAGCCCACTGGCCCTTGTTGTATAATCTTACCTCTGTGCACAATCCATTATTTCAAAAGCAAGAGTGTCTCCCAGGTCTCAAGAATATACTTTGACTACCATGTTCTCTGTTTTATCACTAAAGATACTCCTTTCCTTTCTAATAAGAATCTGCTAGAATAATTTATGTTGCTAAATTCTTCAGTTTTGGTCGTAAACACAGTGTAACAACAACAACAAAAAACCAAATAAGTTTTGCTCTGTGAGAAAACAAAACTCTGATCTTATTTTATAGACATGGGCAATGAGACCTGGAACATACAGGTTACAAAAAAGAAAATGAGTAAGACAAATACCCTGCCTTAAAGGGCTTAGCAAAGGACAAAGAATTATAGTCTGTCTTGAGTATTTAAGTGACTGGAGAGAGAATTACTGCAGGAGAGGTAACATCTGGAGAAGATAGGTGTGGTAAGGTGACATCAAGGAAAGCTTTATCAAAGATAATTTTTTAGCCTTTCTTTTATTCTAACAATTGCCATTTACAGAGTATTTTCAAATCTTTCCGGCACAGAGCAGATGAGGACTGTAGGTATCCACTCAAACTGTATTTTTGGTTTCCAGAAGATAAACTGAAGAGTTAAGAAACACTACCTATGGTTTGTTCAATCGCTCTTTTTCCAGAGTAAGTACATAACTCCTTTCCTTTCCAGCAAGACCTCTTAAAACAAAGATGGATGTTTGGGATGAAGGTTAAGAGATAACTTATCTCAGGCCAAGCACTTCCGACACTGTGCTAAGACACTGTGTGAATCAGAAAAAAAAGACTACCACCCACTGTCTGAATTATTGCTAACTCCGGTTTCTTCTCTCTCTCCTCAAATTCAGTCACATTATTTCCCTTATAATAATGTATTGAGAAGCTGTTTATATCACAGCCTAGGAAAGAAATGTCATTCCAACTTTTAAAGTTTTCATTATGTAAAATTAATTAAAAAGAAAACCATATGCAATGTTCTATGCTACCTCCTAATCCCAAGGAAAAAAAATTCTGTAATTTCATTTTAATATCAACTTCTGGAAAGGAAACTTTAGAGAATCTTCCAGAGTTGAGTTATTTGGGGGATCTGAACCATTGCTTTTTCTGTTTTTCTCCAAATCTATGTTTGTATTTATCAATGTAATAACATTTTTTCACGACTAGTTCTATCTCAAAGTTAATTACTTAGTTGTTATCACTTGTATCTTTTATATAATAATTAAAATCAGAGCCACACTTTGTTGCATTCCCACAAAGTATCAGGCATTTCGTTGTTCCCATTTTATAAATGAGAAAACAGACTGAGAAAGATGAAGTTACTTGCCCATGCTGGCATATAATAGAGATCTGACAGGAACTCATGTTTATCTGTCTCAAAGGCTTTTTTTTTTTTTTTTTAAGATTTATTTATCCATTCCTGAGACACAGAGAGAGAGAGGCAGAGACACATGTAGAGGGAGAAGCAGACTCCCTACAGGGAGCCCAATGCAGGACTCTATCCCAAATCCCAGGATCTGGCACAGAGGAAATAAGCTAGGCATTAGATGTGAGACAAGTTTTTATTAGACTTAGGAGTAATTTTAATGCTTCAAATCACGTGATAGTTGCCAAGAGACCATTCTTAAATTAAAAGGACCAAAACTATAGCATTTGCTTGAACTACCATCACAAAGGAGAGACAACAGAACAGTTAAAATACAGTGGGGAGGGAGAATGTGTCCAGTTTGATTCCCCCAAACAGGTACATTTTAAAATTATGAAGCAATATTTGACAAAGCGATACTGGTTAGAACCAAAGGAAATCATCTAAAGTGGTATTAAGGCATTAAAGATACAAAATAGTGTGATAGAGTTGTTGTTTTAAAGTTGTGTGAGAAAAAATAGTGCTTACCTATGGAGGATGCCTTGTAATCATGGAGGAAAGTGAAGGAGAATTACTTTTCATTTTATACCTTCCACACTCATTGAATTTTTACCATGTGCATATGTTATATTTATAGTTAAAATGTCAATTAAAAGCAATGGTTTCATTTACTTCTAGATATAAAGGAGCCTTTTAGCTGAGTGAAGTAAGTCAATCAGAGAAGGACAAACAGTGTATGTTCTCATTCATTTGGGGAATATAAATACTAGTGAAAGGGAATAGAAGGGAAGGGAGAAGAAATGTTGGGAAATATCAGAAAGGGAGACAGAACATATAGACTCCTAACTCTGGGAAACGAACTAGGGGTGGTGGAAGGGGAGGAGGGCGGGGGGTGGGGGTGAGTGGGTGACGGGCACTGAGGGGGGCACTTGACGGGATGAGCACTGGGTGTTACTCTGTATGTTGGTAAATTGAACACCAACAAAAAATTAATTTATTTAAAAAAATAAATAAAAAAATAAAGGAGCCTTTTAGAAAATAAGAATTTCAGCCAAGCCTCCAGTTATTTTATATACTTCTAAAGAATCAGAGTAAACATAACTGATATTGTTTTCACAAAACAATTATATTTTCCTCCTTTTACTGTATCAGTCCATATTAAGGAGAAAAGAAACCATGGTCTATTCATGAAAATCCCCCTCTGCCTTGGATTGTGCCTAAATGGTACTTCTATCACTACTGTACAATTTAGGTAGGATTCTGAAGCAGCCAGGACTGTGTGCCTTATGCTATGGCCCTGCTTGGGATGAAGGCTGCAGGAAGCAAATTGATTGGTCTGTGCACAGGAAGATCTCATTTGCTGACAAGGGAGTTCTAGGGTAATGCCAACACTGTCACTGAAACCTGCAACACAGATCCTCAAGCTCCAATTATCACTCATTTTCTCCACCTTCTTATCACTTGTGTTTGACAGCTGTTCGGTGACAATGAAAGAAAGGTTTTCCATCTCTAGGTATTATGCTGGTTGGCCAGATTAACCTCTGGAAAGATTTAATTATCTTTGAGAGGGCAGTCCCTCTGACAACATTCCTTTATCTGTCTTGTCCAAATTGGTATTTGCTTCGGTGATTCTCATCCCGAGACTTAGCTCTCCTGTCACCCGTACACTGTGAGTGGGCTTCATCAAACACCAGAGGCTGAGCCTCTTTTCAGGAAACGTTAATTCTGTAGCTGCCTATTTCCAGCTTTATCTTGATACACAGAAATGTGCTTGAGGTTGTCTATCAGGATAAGCATTAAAATTAGGTTACAGAAAAAAACAGGTTACAAAACTGCCTGTATGGAATGAGCCCTTCAAAATGAGTATGTGTGTACGTATCAAAGTAGTACAGAAAAATGCATGAATACTATCAGAGTGACTGTCTGTGTGGTGGGATTGCTGATTCCCTATTTGCTTCATGCTATTACATTTTCTGATTTCAGGATACATATATTGCTTCTTTATTCACAAAATTTAAAAAGCTATTTTAAATATTTCAGTATTATTTCAAAGCTAAGGAATTTTTAAAAGATGATTGGGGGTGCCTCCTAACTTGAGAAATAGCTCTATAACACCCTTATTTGGGGATTGGCAGATATGATATCCTACCTTTTTCTAATTCTGACTCATGGGATTGCTGGAATTGTTTATTTGAAATTGGTCTACTTTCTGTTTTTCTGATTGAGTTTCTATGAAGAAAAGAATGGAAGACTGTGTGGCATCAATAATTGAATAGCATGGAAACTCGGCAAGAGTTCATTATTCTGTAGACAAACTAAGTGTACATGTGGGAAGATGTGTATAAAACCTTCTCTAAAAGGTCTAGTGGGCAAGGGTTACAGTCAAAGCAAATCCACTATCCCAGGAGCCCTCAGCTGGAGATGGTAACAAACCCAAGATAAGGAGTGTTTTCTCTAGTACCCACTCTAAACTGCCTTTTTGACTGCATGCTACAGGCATTCCCTAGTAGTAGAGCATCAGATAAACCTAGGGCTTTCAAAGCAAGCATCTCTTCTCAGAACACTGCTGGCCATGAAGCTGCCCAGAAGCAGAGGAATGAGAAAAATGATCACAGATGCTGTGATCTACTACTCAATACCCAGATCTACACTACTCAATACCCAGATGCTGGCATTTGGGGAAGTAAACCTGGGATCCTTCTACAGCCAACATTCTGAGGATTATTGCATCTCTGTAAGATATCAGGTTATGTTAGGGTTTGTGGAGATCCAAGGAATCATATTGTGTTCTCTTGCCTCAGTTTAAAATCTAGAATGACTGAGAAGTTGAAAAGTTGAAAATCAAGATGTCACCTTTGTTTTTGATAGAACTATTAGAGAACATGGCTTAGGTATGGCAATATTGAGCTTCCTGAAACCAAACCACTAATTTCAACAGCTCCGCACATGCAGACATGGGCAATACTGGAATTGGAGGGCTGTGTATGCTGGAGGCACCCCTATATAT
The DNA here is from genome assembly GCF_018345385.1 of Vulpes lagopus. Classification (NCBI taxonomy): domain Eukaryota; kingdom Metazoa; phylum Chordata; class Mammalia; order Carnivora; family Canidae; genus Vulpes; species Vulpes lagopus. Next base: position 36,482,218 of record NC_054829.1, read on the forward strand.
CTATAGCATGGAAGAGGACATCAGACTGCTTGCCTCTAGAAGCAGGCTGATCCCTGATACAGAACAAAAGAGGTAGGAATGGCCACTTAAACATACCTACTTTTCTCAACTTGCCAAATTGCTACTAGAAGTAGTATGTGAGGAGGGCTGATAGAGGGGCCAGCTGTGGAGAGAAAATAAATCCCTTGATAGAAGAGAGAGTACAGGAGAATACACTGCTCATCTGTAGTTTGGTCTTACTTACATTCTACTGCTCAGTACCGTATCTACCTCTAAAGCTGGGAAAGGGGGTCGCCTAATGAAGAAATTAGACCTCCCTGAACTTATACTTATAAGGTCTTCCTGGTCCAAATTAGTGATAACTTAGTAATGCTGATCCTGTTTTAATCCTTAGGGAAGGCCTTTTCCCACATTCAGGTAGCTTGAGAAATCGTTAACATAATACCTCTGGTTTCATCCAAGTCTCTCGTTTCTTTCAAAGGTATCGCAATCCACTACATATGGGTTTTTTTAAAGATTTTATTTATTTATTCATGAGAGACACACGCACACAGAGAGAGAGGCAGAGACACAGGCAGAGGGAAAAGCAAGCTCCATGCAGGGAGCCTGACGTGGGACTCGATCCTGGGTCTCCAGGATCACGCCCTGAGCCGAAGGTGGCGTTAAACCACTGAGCCACCCAGGCTGCCCTCCACTACATATGTTAAGCTAACATGAAGTTAACACCAAAAAAATATGAATAGGATTTTAAAATGGGTTAAAACATTTTAGAGCAATTTAGAATCATTAACCTAAGGGGAAACAAAAAACAACTCTGAAAAACTAAATGCTAAATCATTTGTAAAAGTTAGTTAATTAAACAGTCAAGTAAGAGCAAAATTAGGCTGGATTTATAATTTTCTTCACTGAAAATACAGTGGACTAGAAAATGGCTCAGCAATTTGATCCATATCATGCAATTTGTTCATATCTGTTATTCTAAGAGATCATTCACTTTAAAACTTGAGTCATGTGTGACAGAATATAAATAATCAAACTTAGATTAGCTGCCACATTTGGAAACTGAGTCTGGATATGTGCCAATCAGAGGTGGTAGTGAAGTGTGGATATATTACCTACGGTGGCTTGAATCTGCCGAATGAATGTATTTCCTATTGCTGTGGTCTGAATACATGTTCCCCCACCCCCAAATTCACATGCTGGAATCTTAATGCCAATGTAATGGTGTTAGTAGATGGGGGATGATTAGGTTATGAGAAGGGAGCCCTCATATATGGTACCCTAGTACCTTATAAAAATGGCTATAGAGAGGTCCCTAACCCTTTCTACCATGTAAAGCTACAAGACATCTGTGATCTACAAGAGGGCCCTCATCCAACCATGCTGGCACCTGATCTCAAACTTCCAACCTCCAGAACTCTAAGAAACAAAATTATCTTGTTTATAAGCCACCCAGTCTGTGCTACATTGTTATAGCAGCCCCAATAGACTAAAACACCCTTTAACACAAGATGCAGCACAGTCCTCAATTGAAGGAGAAATTAATTTCTTCTGAATCTGCTTTTTTGTCCGTATCAATAGGTCCTAGAGGAAGTCACAGATAAACCAAACCACTAAGTCGCAAACTGGACAAACAAAGCTAGGGAGAAGAAACTGGACAAAGCTTAGTCATTAATCATTCACATATTCAATAAGAATTTTTTGATTCCCTAACATATGCCAGGCATTTACCGTGTTAGGAATTAAAAGTTATATATGATCATCTCAATATAGACAGAAAAAAGCACTTGACAAAGTATGCCATCCATTCATGATTTTTAAAAAACAACACCCTCAACAAGTAGGTTTAGAGGGAACATACTTCAACATAATAAAAAACTTAGTGAGAAACCCACAACTAACATCATACTCAATAATGAAAAACTGAGAGCTTTTCCCCAAAGATCAAGAACAAGAGAAGGATGTCCAATCCCACTATTTTTATGCAACACAGTACTGAACTCCTAGCCACAGTAGTCAGACAGGAAATGAAAGGCATCCATATTGGTAAGGAAGAAGTAAAACTTTCACTATTTGCAAATGACATGATACTATATATAGAAAACCCTGAAGACTCCACCAAAAAACTACTAGAACTGATAAATGAATTCAGTAATGTCACAGGAAAACAAATCAATGTGCAGAAATCTGTTGCACTTCTATATACTAATAATGATGTAGCAAAAAGATAAATTAAGAAATAACAATTCCATTTATAATTGCACCAAGAATAATAAAATAACTAGGAATAAACTTAATCAATGAGGTGAAAGACCTGTACTCTGAAAACTATAAAACAATGATGAAAGAAATTCAAGATGAGACAAACAAATGGATTTTAAAACAAACGAATAGGATTTTGATTCCATGCTCATGGATTGAAAGAATAAAATGTCCATTCTACCCAAAGCAATCTACTGATTTAACTCAATCCCTATCAAAATGCCAACCACATTTTTCACAGAACTAGAACAAACCACCCTAGCATTTGTAGCCACAACAGACCTCAAATAGTTAGTTACCTGTAAAAAAAAAAGAAAAGAAAAAAAAAGAAAATACCAAATTTAAGGTATCACAATCCCAAATATCAAGATAGTCTACAAACCTATAATAATCAAAACAGTACAGTATTGGCACAAAAAATGATACATCGATCCACACAACAGCATAGAGGGTCCATAAATAAACTCATGATTATATGGTCAATTAATTTAGAACAAAGATGACAAGAATATCCAATGGGCAAAGAATAGTCTCTTCAACAAATGATGTGGAGAGTTACATGCAAAAGAATAAAACTAGACCACTTTCTTAAACCATACACAAACATAAATTCAAAATGGGATAAGGATCAGAGCACCTGGGTGGCTCAGTGGTTGTGCTTCTGCCTTTGGTTCAGGGCATGATCCCAGGGTGCTGGGATCGAGTATTGCATTAGGCTCCCCACAGGGAGGCTGCTTCTCTCTCTGCCTGTGTCTCTGCCTCTCTCTGTATGTTTCTCATGAATAAATAAATGAAATATTTTTTAATGAGTTAAGGATCTAAATATGAGACCTGAAACCATAAAAAAAAATCCTAGAAGAGAGCACAGGCAGTAATTTATCTGACATCAGCTGTAGCAACATTTTTCTAAGTATGTCTCCTGAGGCAAGGATAACAAAAGCAAAATTAAATTATTGGGATTACATCAAAATAAAAAAGCTTCTGCACAAAGGTAACAACAAAACTAAAAAACACCTTACTGAATGGGAGAAGATATTTGCAAATGATATATCCGATAAAGAGTTAGTATCCAAAGTATATCAAGAGCTTATATAACTCAACACCAAAAATAATAATAATAATAATAATAATAATCCAATTAATAAATAGGCAGAAGACCTGAATAGACATTTCTCCAAGGAGACATACAGATGGCTACCACACACATGAAAAGACATTCAATATTCCTCATCATCAGGGAAATGCAAATCAAAACCACAATGACATATCACCTCATACCTGTTAGAATGGCTAAAATCACAACACAAGAAACAAGTGTTGGAGAGGATGTGAGGGAAAAGGACCCCTTCTGTACTATTGGTGGGAATGCAAACTGTTGCAGTCACTGTGCAATGTGAGATGCATTCCTCCAAACAGCATGGAGATTCCTCCAAAAATTAAAAACAACCATATGACCCAGTAATTCCACTACAGAGTATTTACCTAAAGAAATGAAAACACTATTTTAAAAAGATATATGTACCCCTATGTTTATGGCAGCACTATTTACAACAGCGAAAATATAGAAGCAACCCATATGTCCATTAACAGATGGATAAGAAGAAGTGCCATGTGTGTACCCTACGGAATATTACTAAGCCGTAAAAAAATGAAATCTTGCCTTTTGCAACAACGTGAATAGATCTAGGAGGTATTATGCTAAGTGAAATAATTCAGAGAAAGACATATCATGTATCACTCTGTGTGGAATTGAAGAAAACAGATGATCAAACAAAAGAGACAAACAGATTCTGAACTATAGGAAACAGATGGTTATCAGGAGGTTGATGAGGGAATGGGTGAAATAGATGAAGGAGATTAAGAGTATACTTACCATGATGAGAACTGAGTAATGTATAAAATTCTTGAATCACTATACTCTACAACTGGAAACTAATTTATTACTATACATTAATCATACTGGAATTGAAAAAAAATTTAAAAAGAATTAAGGGTTAGGGTTATGGTAATAAATAAAGCAGTTATTTTGGATTTTATTTTGGATTTTCTAATAAATAAGGCATTTTCAAAACTGATTGAAAAAAAGTGAACTATTTTATCAGGACCATGGTTAAGAAGGCATGATGAAATATTCCAAACAGAGAAATTTGGTCTATTGATGCTTCATAACAAGGCTTCTCAGGCACATAACAAAATGAAAAAAAAAAGACATGCATGTGTACATGTGAGTGCATGTGTGTGTGAGAGCAGGTGTGAGTGTACATGGGCATGTGTTGAGTCAAGCTGCCTCCTCAGAATAATTATTCTTTATTCCAAGCTTAGTCCTTCCAACTTTAGTATAAAAAAGGTTTTTATAATGTGTGGAATTAGAAAGTGGTTGATTTTCCTTTTGATGTCCTTATTTTGCCAACTGAAAAGCTAGCAACCCTATGTCAGTCCCCAAATTGGTTTGGAAATTTTACTTGCTCTTGATTACTAAAGATTAGGGAATTTTATGCTAGAAGGACTGAAGAAAATGTACAGGCTGAGTCAGCAGATGTTAATACACCTTGGAAGAAAAGGGAAGCTGTTAAATCTCAGATTAATAGATGTTGACATAGTAGGAAAAACAGGTTGACACAGAATAAGCACAAAATCATTGAGTCAGCTTTCCCTACTTCGTTGGTTGATTCTGAAGCTTGGGTTAAGACCTGATTATATCATAGATCTTTGGAATGTAGGATATGTATTTTTTTCGGAATGCCCTTATCAGTAGTGGTAAGCTCTTATTGTCTGGTCTTCACATATGTTTGGGTAAGACTAAGGGAGAAAGCAGCTGGCAAATTTAATAAATACAAAAACCCTCCTCTGAACAGAAACCTCCTCTTTCTATTCCTGAAAGAGACAAAATAAAGTTATAAGAAACCAGATACAGACTATGAACAGCCTAAGTCTGGAGCTCCTGTTTGTAAAGTAACATTGGGTCCATTTGACTTTGGGGAGATCTTATACAATGCACTCTGAAGAGATAAGCACTTTCCTGGAGCAATCCGGCTCTTATAATTTTCTCTATTGAAGCTGACAAGAGAGGGGGAGAGGAAGAAAGAGAAGACTAGCAGCAAGTTTGAGGTAGCTGAAGTCAACCAAAAGTAATATGGTAGTGGGTGAGTCACAAAAGTCTTAAACCAAAGACCTTATATGCGTAATACCCTTTTCCTCAACCACTCATGTTATGACCCTATGTTCACATCCATAATTAATTCCTATTTTTCAGGTGTAGCCCTGTCATTTTTTATTTAGTCTCTTTCCTTTCTCCCCATGTTACAAATACATTAGTTGCCATGGGAACCATGATGCTAATTCTAGTGGTGGAGTCCAGAGACCACTATAAACAGAGGAAGAGAGATTTAATTTCACGGTTTGAAATACAGACCCCACATTGGAAAATTGCAGAAGTTGAATAAACCATATGTAACTGCAACCTCACAAGTACATTGTGCTTGGGCCAGTTTACCCTTGAATCACTTAATAAAATTCTAACTGTAAAATCAAACTCAGGCAGAGATTTCTAGCGCTATTCTTCACTGGAGCTCTTTACATAAACTAATCCATCAAGGAAAGTGGTTTCCATAAAAGCATCTGACTGAAGGATTTATGTTTCCTTATCTCTCAAGTGCCAGCCAAAGTCAAGTTCTTACAAAGCCTTACCCTTTTTTCTATGGATACCAATGTTATACATTGCCTTCTGGTAAATGTTATCTAATTAAAGCCCCCAAGCTTTTCAAACTTTCTCATCCAACAAGAAGTTTCTGCAAAGGATCTATCAAAAGCAGCCAGGTCTAGAGCACTTACGTCCCATCCCTCCCAGTGGAAACCATTGCCATGCCTCTCCCTCCAATCTTCCCCTTGGCCATGAGCTCAATGACTTCACCATGACCACCAGCACACCACCACTAGCCCAGCCCAGACATTTTACTCTGGATCTCTCATCCAAGGTCACTGAATATTTCCTCAATACACCAGAATTCACGTTGAGAAGTTCCTTTATAACCCAGAGTGTTCTAAAAGTCATTTATTCAACCAAATCCATTCAGTTCTCTTTTTCCCTTTTGTTCAACCAAATCCACTCAGCTACCTCAAACTTACTGCTTCCCTTCTCTATTTCCCTATTCAGCTTTACACAGAAGATAATAGTGTTTAACCATCTAGTAAATTTCTGTCCTACTCTCCATATCCCGTGGAGCTAGACTTGGAAAGGGCTAAACCTGAACCTCAGGGTTGTAGAATCAGGTAAAAATGTTCCAGAGACTTCCTACCAGTAAGTTGGTAGGAAGACATCAACCCTCTTAATGTGCACCAACTAGGAAAAAGTGTACTCAATAGGAGCTGACGCTCAACCAAGGAACAATACTATGATGTGACAAGATTTCAGGGGACAGTACATAGAACAAGCAACACTGAGGAGTCTTCTAGATCTGAAGGTGCCATTGGACTGCAGGAAGAAGTCATAGAAGAAGGAATTGTGGCATTTCATACAGTCGTGCAGCTCCTATCAGACTGCCGTCCAGCCAAAAGGAGTGGGAAGGATAAATACTGTAACTTCTCCCTCTCTCTCTGCCTCTGTTGCCTCCCTGTACTTCACCCTTTGGCTGAACCTAACTAGAAGAGAGAAGACGTGGGAGTCAGCCTCCTCAGGCAAAAAACAGTATGGAGAAGGGTGAAGGGAAATCTGTATAAGCAAACAATATGCAGCATATAAGTAAGTCTTCTTGTTGGTAGACTTGTAAATGAGCCAGGGCCCACCAAGAGATGGGAGGCTCTTCACGTGTGCTAATACAAACCTTGGGAGTTTGTAGCATTTACCTTGCTGTTGAAAGAAGAAAGACACACAAACCAACTGGAAAACATTAATGAGCATACAATGTACTTACCACCAAGACAGGCAACTTGCAGGCACGCCTAGGAAAATAAAAGTCATGCTGCATCTTGAAAGTGTGATTCCTCTCAAATTTTGCATTGCACAGACTAAACTCAGACTCTGGAAGAAATCATCATAACCACAATTGTCTGCTGTGAAATTCTGCGATGTTGTGTAAGTACATTGACACCTGTTCCAATATGATTTCAGATGCTGGTAACATGTAAATAATAAATAGCAAAACTGGATTAAAATTAGGATCACGAGAGATAGTTAAATGCAGGGTTTAGGAGTGCTGGCTCTGGAGTCAGACCTCCTGGATTCAGATTCTGGTATTGTTACTGACTTGGTGTGTAACTTCTCTATTTAAATCATTCAATTTTCATCATCCAGAAAATGGGGATAATGATACTGCTTGTGTCAGAGTTGTTGCAAGATTTAATTAATTTGAGTAGTGTTTTGAGTGGTGTTTGGCACATGATATGTCCGATGAATGTCAGCTATTACAATTGTGGTTATGATGATTTCTTCCAGAGTCTGAGTTCTTAGTCTGTGCAATGCAAAATTTGCGAGGAATCACACTTTCAAGATGCAGCATGACTTTTATTTTCCTAGGCGTGCCTGCGAGTTGCCTGTCTTGGAGGTAAGTACATTGTATGTTCATTAATGTTTTCCAGTTGGTTTGTGTGTCTTTATTCTTTCAAAAGCAAGGTAAATGCTACAAAAAGTCCCTCTTTGTTCTTGCCTTATCAGGTAGGGAAGCCAGGCAGAGTGTTCAAGCTCTAGGTATTCCTACTTTTTCTTCTATTGTCTCCAGACAGGGTAAGCACACTCACCCCTCCTGCCACATTCTCTCAATCTCAAGGTCCTCCTCTGAAACTCAAATGAGTCACTTGCAAGATAAATGAGTCCTCCATGAGTCCCCTTAAGACTCAGTTTCCACATCTGCATGTATTTTCAGTATGCCCTATGAAAATACTCATGCCAGTGCAGAGTAAAGGTTTAATTTAATATGTCTTAGTTACATGGAGAGAAAGAGCATAAATAGCTAATCAAAAAAGGTTCTCAATTTTTTCTTCAAAAAAAAAAGTGATTCCCACTTCCCTCTGAAGTAAAAGTAAAAAAATAAAAGTAAAAGCACTATTTTCAGAGGCAGTCTGTGTCAAGTGAACCAGTTATCTGCTCAGGTATAACAAACTTCATGATTGCTGTATTTTCCCTAAAGAGCTAGGGCAAATCCGGTTTCTAATTGCTGTGATGAAGATTCTCTCAGACAAAGGAGCTATTCCTGGAGCACACTTATTACTTATTGATCTCATCAAACGTGATTTGGTCACCCATGACAACCATTCAACAAGCTCCCTTGTGTAACACACTACCCATGGTACACAATGACTTGTCAGTAATCTGTGCAGGCATCCAACACCAAAATCTGTGTCAGCCTAACTCTGGGAAACGAACAAGGGGTAGTGGAAAGGGAGGTGAGCAGGGTTGGAGTGACTGGGTGATGGGCACTGAGGGGGGCACTTGGGATGAGCACTGGGTGTTATGCTAAATGTTGGCAAATTGAACTCCAATAAAAAAAATTTTTTAAGAAAAATCTGTGTCAGGTCTCAATTTCTTCAGATGCTTTCAACCTCAACTCCATTACTCAGCTGCAAAGCAATGATTCAAGCATAGTTTTGGGTGGCCTCCTTTAGGGAACAAATGTAGACACATTAATGAGACTACTTAATGGTAAATATGACTAGCCTATCAAAATGTTATCTAAGGTCCCAGCCTGTAGGTGAACATGAAAGGGATTACCATTAAATCTTGGAGGAATTAAATCCTCTACTGTGAGCACGAAAAAAATAAGTACAAGAGCAATTCATGTAACCAGTAATAAGGAAGAGCCAATCTGGTACCAGATTCAGAGGAAAAAGTACCCTTCTGTAGACAGGGCTCACAGCTTGTCTTTGGAAGATGAGTAGAATTCTGTGCTAAGGGGAAGCAACAAGAAGCCAGTCAAAGTGAATGGTTTTGGTGAGGGAATGACAGAACGTGGATGAGAGTGTAAAACATGCCATGTGGTTGGAGAAGTAGGAGATATGACTGAAAATGAAGCTTAAAGTCAGATTATGAAGAACCTTGAGAACTAGGCTGTAGGATTTGAGCGTAAATGACATAGCTTTCGAAAAATCAGCTATAACAGAATGGACTTCTCCTAATGCAATGTCCATTATTAGTGGTTGATCAACTAACACTAGATCTGTTAGGGGTGAACAATTAGAGGTTTTCTGTTCTGTGTTGTAGAATACAGGATCAGATGATCCAAGAAAGCATGATGTAGGGGAGCTTGGAATGTAGAGCCAAAAGAGTTGGATTTGAGACCAGCACTGCCTCTTACTGCTTTTCTTATCATGTGGTTTTCATGCGTTTCATTTTATCATCTATAAAATAAGCATAATAGTACCTATCTCACAGGGTGAGTAGATATTCAAAATACATGCATTGTGGCAATCTACTCTGTAAAAGTATAATACATGTTATCATTAATATTTATGAATGTTAAACTCTCTTCTAATTTGCAATTTGTTGGTTATATCCTTGGAAGTGTTATGGTCCAGAGGAATGTGTAATGGTGAAAATTATGTTGTAACAACAATGGAACATTTATAGCAAGTTTGTTTTCAGAGGAGAGAAGTAGAGGTAGGAAGAAATTTCTTAAGAGCCTATGATAGAGTCATGGGTTGGGAAAGGCTGAACTAAGTGGGAGTAATGGAGAAGGGAAGGAGTAAGGGAGTGACAAAAGAATTCATGAAGGAAGATTTTATGAGAAGGCTCTAGGCATCAATGGTGTCTGGAATTATAAGCAAAATAGGTTGCTTGAAACATCTTCGTTCCAGCATTTCCAGATTAAGGGAGAGAGAGACTATCTAAACTTTGTTACACAATACAGTCATCACTGGCCACATGTGGCTATTGAGCACCTGAAATGTAGCTAGCTCAAACTGAGATGTGCAGCAAGTATAAACTATACACTAAATTTCAAAGATCCGATGTGGAAGACAAAATACAAAATATCTCAATTTTTGTAGTGCTTACATGTTTAAGTGACATTTAGATTCTGAGTTAAAAATTTTTAACTAATTTCACCTGTTTTACTTTTTTAATGTGGCTACTAGAAAAAATTAAGATACAGTTGTGGCTTATATTACTATTGAACTAAAAAAAAAAAAATTGAACTAAAAAAAAAAAAAATTACTATTGAACTGCACTGGTCTAGTATGTAATTCTCAACAGAATCATAATGGAGCGTTCCATCAAGACATTCTAGAGGCCTCATCCAGGCTACTTAAATAAGCAGAAGCTGTGAGAGACCATCTGTATTTTTGTTTCGTGTTGCTTTTTACTGAAGTTTAACATTCACACAGAAAGGTACATGTATCGTAAGTACAGCGCGGTAAATTCTACAGATGAAAATTTCATCTGTAATTGGTCCTAAAATCAGTAGCTAGATTGGCAAAACACTAACAGCACTATAACATGCCCTTTCACATCCTTCCCAGTCATGACCTTTCCCCTGAATAATCATTTACCTATTTTTTAAAAGAACTTCCCCAGTAATTATAAGCTGTAGGATTATGATACTCTAAGTATTCTAAGCGTGCTTCTTAAGTTTTATTTCAGTTTCAATCATCACCTGGGGACCTCATTAAGAAACAGTTTCCACTCCTAGATATTTTGATGAGTTAGGTCTGGGAAGGGTGTGAACTCCTCTGGAATCTTTATTTATTGAGCTCCCCATGTGATCTGATGCAGGTGACCCAAGTACCATACAGGACAAATGCCACTCTCTGGGCAGGAGGTAAGGAAGTTACCAAATAGGTAGACTAGGAACACCCACCAGGCAGTGCAATAGCAAAGTGAGGGCAAAGGGAGAAAGAGGAGGATGAAGAATTAAAGAATTTACATTTCTAAAAAATTTTCAAGAGTCATAGGAAATTATAACTGTTTATCTTTCTTACACTCACATTTTGATTTAGAATTTTTTTATTGTTATTGAACTACATGACAGTCAGGGGTGGGTACCATAATTCTTTTCAGACCTCTGTGTCTCTAAAGGTCTCATTCTGGCCTTTGGTGAGAATTAAAATATTGCCCCAAATAGGGAGACTGCTCCATCTTATTCTGTAGGCCTCTGGGATCAGAAGGATTTGTGCACACACCAACCTCTGGTTTCATTAATCTTGAAGGCAGAAAGTCTCACCTTTTTGCTTCAATTTACTGGGTTTTGGCAAATCAGATCTTTCTGGTAAAATGGGGGAAAAAACTATTTTCAAAGGAAGATGGATCTTCTAGTAGAAAAGCATTTCTGGCAGAAATTCTTCAGCTCATTAAACACCCAAGTTTAAATCTCTCTTGCAAAGCCTTTAGAGGGCTGGCTGGTCAACATCACAGCATAAGAATCAATACCTTGGGCAAACAACTTCCGATTTACAGAAAGTAACTATTCAAGGACTAGACTCTAGTGCTAGTTAAAAGCCTGCCTGCCGGGATCCCTGGGTGGCGCAGTGGTTTGGCGCCTGCCTTTGGCCCAGGGCGCGATCCTGGAGACCCGGGATCCAATCCCACGTCGGGCTCCCGGTGCATGGAGCCTGCTTCTCCCCTCTGCCTATGTCTCTGCCTCTCTCTCTATCTCTGTGACTATCATAAATAAATAAATAGATAAATAAATAAATAAATAAATAAAAAAGCCTGCCTGCCTTGGACTGCAGGGAGTCCAGGTCCAGGCCCTGATTCAGCATCTCTGCATTCTACTAATATCAAATCACACTAAGAGCTGCAGCTTCCCCCTCCACACCCCACCCCCAACCCACCATTCTCCCCTTTTTTTTCTTAATTTTAAAATGGGGATTAAGGAGTACACTTGTTATGGTGAGCACTAGGTACTGTATTTAAGTGTTGAATCACTAAATTGTATGCCTGCAACTAATATTACACTGTATGTTAACTGGAATTTCTTCTTTTTTAAAAAAAAAAAAGATTTTATTTATTTTAGAGAGAAAGAAAGCATGAGCAGGGAGAGGGGCAGAGGGAGAAGCAGGCTCCCCACTGAGCAGAGAGCCTAAGGAGGGGCTCTATCTCAGGACCCTGGGATCATGACCTGAGCAGAAGGCAGATCCTTAACTGACTGAACCACCCAACTTACAGTTGTAAGGGTTTTTTATATGTATATTTTTTTATTGAAGTTCAATTTTCCAACATACGGTAAAACACCCAGTGCTCCTCTCGTCAAGTGCCTCCTCAGTGCCCATCACCCAATCACTCCATCACCCTGCCGACATCCCCTTCCACTACCCCTTGTTTGTTTCCCAGAGTTAGGACTCTCTCATGTTTTGTCACCCTCTCTGATTTTTCCTACTCATTTTCTCTCCTTTCCCCTATAATTCCTTTCACTACTCTTTTATATTCCCCGAGTTGTATGGTTATTAGTACAGAGGTGTAATGTACTACATGAAGATGACAGTTAACTTTTATATATACCTTATAACAGTGTTGAGAGTAAATCCTAAGAGTTCTCATCACAAGGGGGGGAAAAGGGTTTTTTGTATCTATATAAGATTTTGGGTGTTAACTAAACTTATTGTGCTAATTATTTTAAAATTTAAGTCACCTGATTATGTTATACTCCTTAAACTTATACTGTATGGCAATGATATCTCAAAACTGGAAAATAGACTCTTCAATTATGGAACTGGGACACCTGGGTGGCTCAGTGGTTGAGTATCTGCCTTCTGCTCAGGGTATAATACCAGAGTTCCAAGATCCAGTCCCACATGGGGCTCCCTGTGGGAAGTCTGCTTCTCCCTCTGCCTGTATGTCTCTGCCTGTCTCCTGAATAAATAAATAAAATCTTTAAAAAAATATATGGAACTAATTAAGGACTAGATGCCTTTAAAAAGTAAAGTTATAAATATGTATAAAACCCTTGATATCACACACAAAAATAATCACATCATTTCATCATTTATTTTAGTTTTCCTATGTAATCAGCTTTAACAATAACTAATTTATTCAGTATTATCAAGTGTAAAGCACTGGGCTAATATGAACATTTCTAACCCCATTCTTAGTAACACTAAGGAGTTACTTATCTATATTCATACAACTAACAAGTGGCAGAGTCTAAATTCAAGTCGCTCCACTCCATATGCAAAGTGGACCCTCTTAAACCCAATTCTACAGCACCGCATAGAACCACATCACCTTCCATGGATGACTGGAGTGTTAAAGCTAGCTCACGGTCCTGCCAAAAATAAACCCCTGTCATGTGACCCACCACACACACACATACACACACACACACACACACACACAGCTGCCCATCTGCAGGATGCATGGTCAGCTTACTATGGGAAAGCAGTGTCAGGAGAGTCCTTCCCTTAAGGCCACTTGATGGCTGGATCTCTCCCACTTGAAAGCACATTCCTTAAACTTGAAATTGAACTTGAAAATTGAACTTGAAACTGAAATGTAGCTACCCAGGATATCCTCAGGAGAAAGAAATAGGAGCTGTAAAGCATGTTGTAGGACAGGGCAAAAGTACAACCTCCTTCACAATTTTGCTACAAACACTCCAACTATGGAAGGCAAGGAAACAAACACAGTTTTCCCCAGCCCCAAAGTTCTCCTCTATTCAGGAATCTCTGCTTCCTTCCCAACCTCTCTTTATCTACCTCTCAAGTCCTGGAGTCTGACTCCCATCTCACTCTTAGCTGATGACCTATCTCGGGACATTACGCCACTTGTAACCATAACATTTATCATTCAAATAAGGACACTTAAACAATGTAGAGGAGCATAAATATGTTGAAACATCAGATATAAAGCTGTGCTAGATCACCCAATGAATGGTCACCCTATCCTATCTCCCAGTTGCCCTCCCTGCAGGATAGGTTTTTAATAGGCAGTGGAAGCAGTGGTTCTGCAGAACCAGTGCTTTCCCAGTGAGGACTCTGTCCACAGTTTCCTCTTCTATGGCATCTCCCAAAGTGTCTGCTATCGCCAGCACACAGAACTTAGGACAATTGGCAAGGTTGGTTGGCTCATTTTCAATCAGATTTGATTCCTTCTATAAAAACCTAATTTCTTTTTCAAGGGGCACTAGTTGAAGATAATTTTTATAGAGATGAATTTCTTAGTAAACTAGATCCAAAAGGCATCATGGGAAAGGCAGGACACATCCAAACTACAGAATTTGGCTGAGACAGTTCCACCCCAACCAGGAGCGAAAAGGAAGGTTTGCTGCCACCTGCTGGTAAATATGAGTCCCTGCTAAGAGGACAGGAGCCAGGCTCAAGACATTGGATTGCTTCAGTAGGTTTCCAGGAACTCAAGACTTAACTTACTCAGAGAGGAGGTGATCCTATCATCTTAAGCATTTATTCAACAACTATTTACAACTATTATCAACAACTATCAACAACTATTTATTGTGAACCTGCTGCACCCCAAGCCATAGGGGAGTCAGAAAGATTAAGATAAGACTCCTGCCCTTGATGAGTTTAACTCTATATCACTAAGGGACAGAGGCAAAGATTATCTCAAACATCTTTGTAGCTTCAAAAAGATTTTTTAAAAAGATGTTGAAATTTGTATTTCCCAAGAAAGATGCATATTCTTAGTCATTTCTCTGTCCGTTTTAATACAAAACAAGGAAAGCGGCACGCAGAAATAATCCTAGAAAAATATAGAAAGTAGGGCTTATCCTTATTCCTACTTATTGCTTCTACTTTCCTTATGACCTCTACCTTTTCCCTATTTCTATCATATCCACATATTCCATGCTCTCAGAATAAGAGGGGAAACTGAATTTCTGAAGTTATTTCTAAAGTACAGCATTAAATGCTTTCCAAGTGTGTTTATATATTAAAGGACTCAGAGGAGGAGGAAGAGCAACCAGAAATACAAAGTGAACATAACATTTATGAACTAATTAAACAGCAAAATAAGGTATCACATAAAGTTTTGGTTTTGGGGGTTTTGCTGGTTTTTTATTTTGTTTTGTTTTTTACCTCAACTGTTGATGCTGGGGCAAAATTAGGCTTCCCAAATTGTACTGCAAAGACAAACAGGGTAGTCTTTAAGGCATGAACTTGAATTTGACTGTTTGGGTTCCAATCAAGGCTTTAACTTTTAGTAATTATGTAACTTTAGGCATATGATTTAACTTCTCTGTGCCTGTTCCCTCTCTTATAAAATTATAATATGACCTAGCTCAGAGTGAAGGACACTTTGAAAGTGCAAGGGGGCATGGGGCACCCGGGTGGCTCAGCTGAATAAAGACCAGGACTCTTGGTTTCAGCTCTGGTCAAGATCTCATGGTCATGGGATGGAGCCCTGCATCTGGTTCTGGCACCGGGCATGGAGTTGGCTTCAGATTTTCTCTCTCCTTCTCCTCTTCCTCTCCTCCATTAAGAAAAAAAAGTGTTAGGGGGATGAATTAATATTATGATTCCAATGGAAGTATTCAGAGAATTAGAGGAATTAAAATAGATCAAGCAGTTAGAACAGTGTCTGGTGCACAGTAAGCCCTCAAATTGTGCATGTACATGCCTATACGCTTGTGTTTCCATTACACCCATTCTGTCATGTATCTATATTCACATAACCAGGGAAGAAATTACAACTTCTACTGAGGGTTCAAGGACTTTATCTTAACCAGTGTCTAAGTGGAGGCTGGAGCCCACAGTAGTTGTCAGTGTAGTGCAGTCTGTGGACTAGAACAACTTCCACACTACTGTCTACCACTTTCCTCTTAACAGGTCTTTTTCTTGAGAGTTGGTGAATCACAAACATAGGATACATAAACTGGTTAAAAAACAAAACCCCATAAAGTAGCAAATGATTCACTTTAACTACTGATGTCAGTATGGGGAAACTGATAGAGTGAAACAAACTCCAACGTCAGGCTTGCAACAATGGGAAGGGATCATTTGAGAGGTATTCTGGCTGAAAGTCATTTCCTCCTTTTCCAAAAAACAGAGGCTATAAAGCCTGTCCACTTCTGCAACATATATATTTTACAAGCAGTAGCAGCTAAAATAAGCATTTTATCTAATCAAAGAAATGATACCTTGAAATCCCCAGTTTTATGTCCCAATACAGACAAAAATGCAGTCAGTAAAAACTGAATTTAAAGTTTAAGCCTTGAACATTTGCAGAAAGAGAAACTAAGAACACTCTGGAATTGGTAAGCTGCACTGATCACAGCAGGTGACCTGTTGGATTTGAGTGATCAGAAGGCAAAGCAGGAGAGAATCAGGGCAGGAACAGAATAGCCATGACATGAAAGGAAGGAGATGCACACAGAACCAGGAATGAGACATTTCCTCTGGGCACGGGTTTTCCCCAAAGCTTAATAAGGAAGGATCATATAGTAGTTGTAGCTGTGTGATTTATAAGGTCTCTTCAGGGTGTATTTAAATCTGTTAGCAAAATGGGTACTAATCTTTCCAAGGTCTCTTTCAATCTCAATCCATCACTTATTTGGTCTTCATAAAATCCCAAATTTAAAATAATCTTTAAAAAGATACCTAAAACAAGTGCATTCTTGTTTTGGTACATGGTTTGTTACACTTGCTTTTTGTTGGCTATTTTTATGCCCCAAATGCAATGTTTAGGCTATGAGACTGATAAACAAACCTTAATGATCCAATGATCGTCCTAGAAATTGGTCATCAGAATGACACAAGATTAAAAGCGGTGCCTAAAAACATCAACTCCATAGTTTCAGACTCAATATTAATGGCTTGACACTTTGTGCAGACGCTAGTTTTTACACAAAATAAAGTCATTAGCCCCTTCGCAGCTCACTGGAAACAGGATGACAAATTTTTCATTACCAATTATCTTGATGTTATCCCTATAATAGTTGTCAAAGAGTCACCTACCACTTTATTCCCTTCGCCCTGAATTTTGATTTATTTTTATTAAATTTTATATTAGAATATATTTTTCATGGTCCTAGCAATGTTTCTAACGAAGGCAATTACTAGTAAAGTGGGGGAAATGCCAGACTCTGAGTTATCGTACAGAGGAGCTGATGTGGCATTGAGAGGACAGGTCATCCTACTTTATGTTCATTTAAATTAATGCAGAAAAAGGAAAAACTCAGTATATCAGTTTTGACTGGGCAAGAATTTCCAATTTCATAGTACAAGATAGACAGTATCCACTAATGAATTGCTCAATCAAACTTGGTTGGCGAATACTCTTGACCTGTGACAAGGACCAAGGAAATCGCAGGCTAGTATTTCTTTTCTGACCTAAATAGAGTCTAGTTAATCACCTGAATAACTGTCCTGCACATCACAGATGAACTATTCAGAAACTGCCCTTTAGCACCTACACATCAGCACTGAGATGCTACATGTCACAATGTGGTTGTTACAAATTAAGACAAAGGGAAATTCAGAATATCAGATGCAACATTGTTTCTTTCAGAGAACTGCAGAAGAAAGATGAGAGGAGAAAATATTTCAATGGAAGAACTTTATTAACTTTTCCTCTCCCTCTTATTAATTGGTACATCCACTAAATCATTATCTCCTGCCAGGTTTTCTACTGTGACACCATATTGAGAAAGATGTGACCCTGTTAGGTCTCCCAAGGTTTATTCTACTTGAATCCATTTTTAAAACTTTCTTTCCAATGTCCTGTTCTTTCTCATCTTCTAGTTATTGCCTCTTATTTAAAGGAAATTTATAGAGTAGGGATAATCTAATCATATGAGGGATTAGAGAAATGATCTATACTGATTTTCCTTTGAAAGCCATCCAATTCAAAAAGGCCTGAACGGTCAGCATAAGTTGTTTCTTCTAGTGAGCATGTGTTTAATAGAAGGGAAAGAATAGGCATATGGCTATTACAGGAACCTAAAAATAGAAGAATATATTCTATGTAAAGGGACACTAGAAAGTAAGAAGTTTTCTGCTCTCTTCAACAGCTGGTGGCAAATGAATTCTACAATATGGGGGCATTTCAAAGTTTACAATGACATTCATTCAGTCAGCCAACTGGGGAGGTCACTGATTACAGAGGGACAAACTATTTGGTATCCTATTTATGTGAACTACTGGAAAAAAGATTCCTATTCCAATCCAGAGAGCCAAGTGACAAAAGGCTGTAAGCAGTCCTTCCTGGAATGGGGAAAGAAGTTTATTGATGGTGTATCCAGCTTGTGTGCACTCATAACTAAGCCACATGCCCAACATTTTTATCCTGAGATGGCTATTTTTGCCTAAATATCCATTCAGTCCTCATATTCTGAGCTTTTATCTGTTCTTGCATTTACTCATTCAACCAATGACTGTACAAGTTACTGGGAAAAGTCCTGGGGAGCATTAAACGATCCAGAACACACTCTTATGTAGTCCAAAACCTAATGCACACTTTACAGTTAATTCCATTTTACAAAGAAAATCATTCCTGTCATGGAGATCATGTGTGTGTGTGTGTGTGTGTGTGTGTGTGTGTATGAAGAGGGAGAGGGAGGGAGGTATTACCAAGACCTTAGGCAAGTGCTTCTGTCAACCTGGGAAATGAAAAAGATATCACACAGAAGAAGGAATGTCTGGACCAAAACTGCTTGACAAAACCTTCTCACCTTCAATAATAGAATGGGCAAGGCAAGCCATGTTTAGCGATCCAAAAGAACAAGAGAGCAGAATCTCCAGGCAACTACTAATTCTGTGACCATCTTCAATGTTTTCCTATTTCTTTTTTTGGATGAATCTTGATGGACAACAGTTTCATAGAACTGACCAACTGAATTCACCTGATGTGAAAGAGTAAAACCTTTAGAATTAGAAGGCACTTTTCATGACTGTTATTAGTTGTCATTGTCAGTGAATTCAGCAAGTTAATAACAGTGAAGAACAGTAGCCCTAAAGACCAAGTACCTGTACCACTGGTAGGGGATATGGGGCTAGGAATGAGGGCTCTGGAGTGATGATGCCTGTAAGCACTATGGAGGATGATGACACTGTATTTAGCATAATGTGTGGCACATAAAAAACACTTAACTATCAGATGCTATTACTGTATTATTAAAATCATCATTTGGAAGTTTACTCTATAGTGAGACTGTGATATTTATGAATTTTGGTATCCATTAAAGACATTTAAATCTACAGTTGACAAGATGAGTAATATGAATTACCTGATATTTCAAAAGAACATAAGTCTATAAATCCGTGCAAGTTGTCTGAACATAAACAGACTATAAGTTATATATTTGTGTAATTCATATTCAGATGTTTCTATCTACATCTATTCTTGATGTAAAGGAAAAAATGGGAGGTAAACGGATGTGATTCTTGTTAATGATAGATATTTGTGAAAAGATTTCTTTTTAAATATTGCTTCCTAAGGAATGTTAGCTCCTTACATTTCATTATTTGTTCACAATGTCTAATGGAAAGATATTCTACATCAGTTTGTGTATTTGTCCTCTCCTTATGGTAAATGAGTGTTACTATTTGGCTATTCCACCCATAAAAAAAATTCTGAAGAAGTCAAATATTTTAAACCTAAAACAAAAGTTAGATTTTAATTTTGGTCACATCACTACCTTTAAGAAATAAAAGAAAATTTAACCACATAAATACAAATGAATTTTAAGTTGTCCAGTGACTTTAAAAAATCTGAGTCAAAAAAACATGATGAATCAGTCAACCAAGTCTCAGAAAACAGGGGGGAAAATACTAGATTTTTTCCATTTTAACATCAGTTTATAAATACTAACTCACTAACATCAATACATAATGGATTGAAACTGATGACTAGCTTATGGCAATGAAAACATAATATCAAAAAAAAAAGAAAACATAATATCTTATTTAGAAGAAACAGTTATGCCTAGAGCAGTGGGAAGGCACACTGCATACTCTGTTGGAATCTAAGAGTGACCAGCATCATTCAACAATTACTCCTGGAGTGGGAAATATCAGAAAGGGAGACAGAACATAAAGACTCCTAACTCTGGGAAACGAACTAGGGGTGATGGAAGGGGAGGTGGGCGGGGGGTGGGGGTGACTGGGTGACGGGCACTGAGGTGGGCACTTGACGGGATGAGCACTGGGTGTTATTCTATATGTTGACAAATTGAACACCAATAAAAAATAAATTTATGTTTAAAAAAA
This sequence comes from Vulpes lagopus, assembly GCF_018345385.1. Lineage (NCBI taxonomy): Eukaryota > Metazoa > Chordata > Mammalia > Carnivora > Canidae > Vulpes > Vulpes lagopus. The sequence continues at coordinate 36,502,567 of NC_054829.1, forward strand.
AAAAACAATTACTCCTGGAGCCAAAGCTCCAGGCCAGGCAGTGTTCTAGGTGCCAGGAAGACAGAAATGCACAAAATGGACAAAAATTATTGCCTTCATGTTGCTTACATTCCAAGGTATTTTTCATCCTAGCCTTCTTTACCTTGAAAGCTAGTCATACTTGAATATGAAGCATGTTCTGACAGACAACCCACATCCTCCTTCAAGAATGAAACACTCCTGGACACCTGGGTGGCTCAGTGGTTGAGCGTCTGCCTTTGGCTCAGGTCATGATCCCAGGTCCTGGGATCAAGTCTGGCATCAGGTTCCCTGCAGGGAGCCTGCTTCTCCCTCTGCCTATGTCTCTGTCTCTCTCTCTCTCTCTGCATCTCTCATGAATGAATGAATAAAATCTTTTAAAAAAGAGAGAGAGAGAATGAAACACCAAGAACACTCATACGCCATTGGTAGTAATGTAAATTGGTGCAACCACAATGGGTTCCTCAAAAAATTAAAATAAAAATATATGATCAATCAATTCCACTTCTGAGTGTTTATCTAAAGAAAATGACATGTGGAATCTAAATACAAAACAATCAAAACAAACACACTCATATCAGGTAACAAACTTGTTTATCACAGGGGCAAGAGATATGGGGGGCAAAATAGGTGAAAGGATTTAAAAGTACAAACTTCCAGTTCTAAAGTCAGTCAGTCATGGGATGTAATGCATAGCATAGAGAATATAGTGAATAATATTGGGATAACTTTGTATGGTGACAGATGGTAACTACATTGATCATGGGGATTATTTCATAATGTGTTAAAAATATCGAAGTATGATGTACACCTGAAAGAAATAGAATATTGTATGTCAACTATATATCAATTAAAGAAAAAGAATGAAAGGATGGTCAAAGGGTCCAAATTTCCACCTAATAAGATGAATAAATTCTGAGGACCTAATGTTCAGCACGATGATTATAGTTAATATTGTATTATATACTTGAAAGTTGCTAAGGGATCTTAAACGTTCTAACCACAAAAAAAAAAAATGGTAATTATGTGATGTGATGGAGGTATTAGCTAATGCTATGGTAGTAATCATTTTGCAATATATGCATATCAGATTAACACACCACACACTTTAAACTTTCACAATGTTATATGTTGATTATAAATCAAAGCTGAAAACAAATAATGGACTTATTTCCTCAGCTTCTGTGAGTGCAGCAGTCAATACTCCGAAGATCTGAACTGAGTGAACAAAGCCGCTTCATCTACAAATCAGACCTCCTTCTGGGGCAGCCCAAAGCCAAAGACCGATTAACTACAATTTAGGACAAGGGACATATCAGCCTCGGAGGTCCCTGTGGGGTCAGCAGAGGCTTTATTGTCTCTATATTGAGGCTTAACTTCCCCTTCTGCTTCCTAAAAACCTGATGGCAGGAGGATTATCAAGAATATCCCATTTTCTATCAAGCTTTGTCAACCTGATGGCAAAGAGGACCCATCACTAATGACAGGAGCAGCACATATAGTCCCGGGCACATGAAACAGTGCAATTGTTGAAATTTGTACAGGTGGTAAACAAGAACTGGTAGAAGAGAATGCATTAGCTCAATTTGGAGAAAGCAGTAACTGTTAGGACAGTGGAACAGGGTTGCTGTCGCCATCTGTTGATGCTCTGGATAAAGAAAATAAAAAGCTGAGATGAATAAACTGGCAATTAAAAATTAAGAGTACTCCCTTAGTATGGAATAAAGTGGTTCTTATCTCCTCAGTAGGAGGGAGCTGTGAACACTCCCTAGGAACAAAGTTTCTCCCAACCATGGAAGATCACCTGTGCCAGTCAGGCCCTGATTTGAAAGGCAATAGGATGCCCACATATGAGGTGCAGACATCTAGGTTGATTAACTCAAAAATTTTGAATCACTAGCCTGCCTAAACTCTCTAAATCTATGGAAATGGCCCAATCCTCCCAATGAAGGGCTAACCTTCTTTGCTTGAAGATCATGCAGCAATCTCACCCATACAAAGGAATATGTCGTCTGCTCAGTGGCCACTTTCCCATATGGCCACTTGACCAATAATTATGGTTAAATCACAGCACAACTCATTTGGAGACATGCTAAGAGGAACAATACCCCAAAGTAGCTACATGGTACCTCCAGAAGAGTATAAGAAAGACCAGATTCTGGGACACCTAGGTGGCTCAGCGGTTGAGTGTCTGCCTTCAACTTAGGGCATGATCCTGAGATCCTGGGATCAAGTCCCACATCAGGCTCCTCAAGGGGAGCCTGCTTCTCCATCTGCCTATGTCTCTGCTCTCTCTCTCTCTCTCTCTCTCTCTCTCATGAATAAATAAAATCTTTTAAAAAAGACTGGATTCTGGGTGTGCTGGACCCAGGTGGATAAAACATAATGCCGTATCATGGGAGAATGAACTTTCAGATTTAACACTCTAACAAAGACCTTTGAAAGTGATATACACAGCTAGGATGGCTTCTAGAAGCACAAAAAAGATGTTGGCCCATACTAAATGAAATAGAAATAGCAGACTTACTGTGCCAGACAATGGAAAAAAGAGGCTAAAAGATGTAGAGAAATGGTTATGTCCATAGGATGTTTATGTAAAGCCAGAAAAAGCCATCAGATAACTTCACTTCACAGGAGAGCTAGAAGCATAGACCATATATCAAAGCAATGAGGAATATCTGGTGAGAGGGGTAAAAATATCACTAAGCAGTCTGGTGGTGGCTCTCCTACATAAGCCAGTACAGATAAGTGATGCAGAAATGGGGTCAGGCCTGACAACAATGGGCAGGTTAAATCTCCAAAACCACCAAGGCCATTTGTTAGCATTTAACCAGAAGCCAAGTGGATACAAATTTGAGTAGCAAGGTTGAAGCGTCAGAAAAAGGGGACCTGACCAGATGGGGGTTATAGAGATGGTTAATAGACAAAAGCTTCTACAGGGCTGAACTAGATGGGCAGTCAGTAAAGGTGCTTTCAATCTATATAAAAGAAATCCAAGATGATTAGTCAGGAGTCTGACAGCAGTTACCCCAATAGGAAGTCATGATTCCTTTATCAGTCTTCACACCTGAGCCAGGTTTCAGACTCAGAACCCACTGAATGAAGAAGTCAGATCTCCAGGAGGAAGAACCCATGGCAAGTATACAAGTAGTGATCCCCCAATCCTTCCCCAGAGATGTAGGATGTAGGCTCTTGGTTTGAGAGACTGTACACTTGAGAAAGGGAAATACAAACACTGTAAGGGTTGTTGACAAAGGGTCTGAGTTGACAGTCACATTTGGATACTCAGAGTCTGCATCCAATGGCTGAACATCATAGGGATCTATAGAAGGCCCAAGTCCCTTACCCCAAACCTGGAAGAGTTCCGAAGTGCCACCCAGCCACCATGTTTAGCTGAGTCTTTTTTCGGCACTGCATTGCACTTCTCCCATCTTTGCTCTTCTTCCATGGATGTTGATTACAAAAACAAAACAAAAAAAAACAACACTTCTTACTGAATATCCTGCAAGCCAGTCTTCTAAGGTTAACCAATCTGCAACATTAGGCAAATTTGAGAAGCTGGTGGGAAGCAAAAGATTCCTTCTGCAGAATATTTCCCACTTGCTCATCCAAGTCTGTTCTGCACCCTCTTCTGGCTCTATTTCCTGTTCTATGGACTGTGTCACCCAAGTTCTGTGCTCACTAACTTCTCAAGGGAGCCAACAGGAGACTGGAAGGGTAGAAAAGAAAGCAATCAGAATATTTATCACCCAGGTTCCTTCACTGACTTGCCAGTTTGGGTCATGGCTGCAATCCTCTATTGAAGAACTTAGCCCCAGGGGGTGACTCCTCTCCAGTTTCCCCTAATTGTCTCCCATCTCCTCACTTCATCCTTGCCTCTTTAAATATAGTAGGATAAATGATTCTTGTCTCTTGCTAGCCTGGGGGAGCTTCATTTACCTATTTTTTGTTTCATTTAATCCTGTTCACACGTTTGTAAAGGGCCTAGTTATTAAACTCTGCTTACTCTATTTGTTGATGTAATATGTTTTCTGTTGTGCTTCTGGTAAATAGAGACCAGCTGGAACCATACTGCACAGGAGTTTATAAATTTAAGAGATCTTGGGACACCTGGGTGGCTCTGCGGTTGAGGGTCTGCCTTTGGCTCAGGTCGTGATCTTAGAGTCCTGGGATTGAGTTTTGCATGGGGCACCCCGGCAGAGAGCCTGACTCTCCTTCTGCCTATGTCTCTGTATGGGTCTCTCATGAATAAATAAATAAAACCTTTTTTAAAAAAAAATCTAGCCCATATGCGTTCAAATATCCAGTTGCATGATCTAAAACAAGCGATTCCACCTCTGAGTCTTAGTTTCCTTATCTAGTACACAAAAGAACAATGATACCTAGTTGGTTTTTTTTTTTTTTTTTTTTTTTTTTTTTTTTTTTACCTAGTTGTTTTAGGATACCTTCAGCTCTAAGCAACAGAAAACCTGAACCAAATAGGTCAAATTAATAATCACACTTATCTCCTACAGCAGGAAAGTCACAGGTCTCGAGACCTGGGAGCATAATACAGTCAGGGCTTTGGCACCATTTCTCTACAATTTTCTTGTTCTGCCCTCCTTTGTGTGTAGGTTTTGTCTTCTGGCTGGTTTACTCCACTGTTGAAAGGAAGCCCATAAGCAGCTACAAGAGAAACACACCTGCTGCTCCAGCCAGTGAACCTCAACCGCCTGAACTTTAGGTTAAAGCCTTTTCTTCAGATTGGATCAACTTGGTTTGGTTGGCCAACGCTTTACCAGTAAAAATTGCTCTGATTGGCCAAGACCAGGTACTGAACCAATCATTGCCAAGAAGAATGATATCACTATGATGAATTCAAACCAGTTAGGATCCATCCCCGGAGCTGAACTCTCACAAGCTGGCTGAGTTTTACAGGCTGCCTGGAGAAAGGATAGCTCCTGCTCAGGCTAAGGGCTCAGGTGAACCATCCTGTGGAGAGCAGGCTTGGTCTGACATAGAATGCAGCTGTGCTCCCAGGAAAGGCTATCATTCTTATTGTTCTCCACTTTCATGATCAAAAACAATTAAGTCTGGTATGGTGATGATGTTAACTAGACTTATTGTGTTGATCATTTTGCAATACATACAAATATTGAACACCTGAAATTAATATAATGCTATATATCCATTATATCTCAAAAGTTTTTTCTAATAATTAAAAATGATTTAAAAACAATTGAGTTTGTTCACCAACTTCTCTGAGTTGAGCTATATATATATACTTGTGGTTTATGCACTTTTCTAGATGTATGCTAAAAACACAATTTAAAAAAACCTCAACCTCACATTCCCCATCAACTATTACTCATCTTTCATTTCCTGTTCTAAGGCAAGCTTATCAAAGAGTAATGTGCCATCTCGCTTTTCTATCTTCCACTCATTCCTTAGCCCACATTCATCAGGCTATTTGCCCCACAATTCCCTCATAATTGTTCTGGCTACAATTGCCAGTAAGATGCATGTTGTTAAATCAACGGATGCATTTCAGTCCTCACTTTGGCGTCTGAGAAGCATTCCACACAGCTGACCTCTCCTTCATTTCACTTCTGACTCCACACTTCCCCAGTTTTCTTGCTACAACTCTCATCATTCCTTGGGATCCTTTGCTTACTCATCCTCCTCTACAAAACTTCTAAATGTTGGAGATATATCCTAGTAGTTCTCAAACTTTAGCATGAATCAGAATCACCTGGAGAGCTTGTTAAAACAAATTTCTGGACCCCAGTCCCAGTTTTTTCTGATTCACTAGATCCAAAATGGAGTGCAAGAATTTGCATTTCTATTAAGTTTCCAGGTGATGTTGCTGTCTAGAGATCATACTTTAAGATCACTGAACTACCTAACTGTCTTCTGGACCCCAGATCTGTACCTGTAACGATAATACCTGGATATTTCTCAGGCGTTATAGATGCTACTTATTTAAAGCTGACCTCATAACCTTGTGAGGTCACATAACCCACATCTGTTTGTCTTTCCGTTATTCACATTTTAATAAACTCAACTACTTGCTGAAGCCAGACAATGGGACACCACCTTTGATTACTTACTCTCCCTCACTTCCCATATAATTAGTTACTAACTCCTAGCTCTGTCACCCCCTACATCTCTCTCAAACCCATCCTCTTCATCTCCACCACCAGACCTTTTGCCTGGAAGACTGTATAGCTTCCCCACTAATCTCCCAGCAACCATACACTGAGTCATTCTCCATATATCTGCTATATCTGCTAGTGATCATCTCTAAATCAAGTTTAATACCATTACTTATTATTTTTTAAATTTTTTAAGATTTATTTATTCAGGAGAGATACAGAGAGAGAGGCAGAGACATAGGCAGAGGGAGCAGAAGCAGGCTCCATGCAGGGAGCCCAATGCAGGACTCGATCCTGGATCCTGGGATCACGCCCTGAGCCAAAGGCAGATGCTCAACTGCTGAGCCACCCAGGCACCCCAGCATTACTTATTATTTTCTTATCTTGAACTTTCACATAGATTTTCAAATGCTTTTAGATACATTCAAAGTCCATAGCATGGCCTATAGGCTGTGAAAGATCCTCTCCATCCCCATCTCATGCTCCTCTCCACCAGGCATCTGGATGCACTCTCAGAATCTCATGTGTATTATGTCCCCTCCTCTGGGGCTCTGTGCACTGCTTCCTCCCTGCCTCATTTCCCCCAGCCTTTTCCCTTCACTAAACTAACTCCTAGTCTTCCTTGGCTTCCCAAAGTAGATTGTTTTAAATTCTGTAAGAATTTACTTATAATTCTTACAAGAAATGTACTTGTCTTTTATGATACTTTTGAAAATATTGTTATAATTACATGATACTTCATTTACTACTGAGCTCCGAGAAGCAGAAACCACATGTGCCTTATTTGCTATGAACCTCAAATGTAGTTGGCACTCAATAACCATTTTTGAAAGAAGAGTGAATGGTTGTGTTTGGGAGCACAAAGAGGGTAGTTACTATGTCTGGACCTAGAAAGGGCCAAGAGAAGCTGTGCAGAGAATGAGCTATTTGAGTAGAGTCATGTCTTGGAAGATGCACCGGAGTTTGCAAGTGAACAAGGACTAACACAAGAACAAGACCAAGGACAGCATGATTGTCCCAAAGAGCAACAAGATTCTTACATTTCTTCAATGACTGTAAAGAGGCCTCAGGCTGTCCTAAAAAATGGCCATCCATCCAGAAACTCTTGTATTAAAATTCAAGTTCTGTTTATGCAGGAGATAGGCTGGCCAGAAAGATTAAGAGAGAGAGAGAGATGAGTAAGTGACTTGCAGGACACACAACCATTCTTGTCCTCAGAAAAGTGAAGATTTTCATGCCTGCCAATCAGGAAAAACCCAGAGACAGAAGATTTACTGGAGGGTCATAGTTGGGCCTAAGGAGGAAAAGTGAGGTGGTCCACTGCAAAGTCGCTTCGAGAAATAGCCTGAAAATGTGTAGTGTAAGCATTAAAACAAAAACTTAGTGGATGGGAGTATATTTTCATCTTTTTAAGTTGCATGATCCGCAAGCTCAGCCTTGTAAATACTTACCCCTTTCTTCAGAGGCATGTCACAAAGAGCTAATGCCAAGAAAGAACTTGTGGCTTCTTGGCTTTGGATAAATAATACTTTATAGATAAACGTTATATAACTAACCACTTCCCCATTGTTGTCTCTCTTATTTTAGCAGATCCATATACAATTGTGAAAACTGTCCTTATCCGTTCCATGCCTGGGGCATGGCTCTTTCAACATGATGCAACATCGCCATCTAGAGGAGAAGAGCATTTCTGCAGCTTGTCACCCAAAAAAGAACCTGCCCGCTGAATCCTAGAATCACAGTTCATAACCTTGCAGGGAGCAAAGTGGCAGGGGCCTGTGGAGTAACATGAAAAGCCTTACCATTTTGGATACCCTTTGAGCTGGCAATTCTCCCTTTCAGGAATTTACTCAAAGGAATTTATTCTCAAGCTGGGGTCAACAAGCCATCAGAAATCATGAGGGAAATTACAGGCCAAATATTCTAAAGTTTATGAAATGATCTTAAATATAAAGTAATGGATGCACCCGAAGATTTATACATTTCTTATCAGAAGGATGTTTGTAACAGCAATAGAACTTAAGTAATAACAATGTCCAGCAATCCAGGCATTGTTAAATAAATTGTAGAACATATTTCATTCACTGATAATAATATTACAAAAAATATTTAATGACTTATAAACATTTTCACAGAATACAGTCGGTGTATATGCAAGTATGTGTGTATGTGAAAAAGCCAGGTTAAAAAAATCTGGATGTCCAGATGAATGTCCATATCATCCTACTCTTGGGAGTGAGGGACAGAGAGAAGGAAAAACAGAGACAGAGAGGGAGAAGTGAGAGAGAATGAATCTGTATCAATATACAGAAAGTGATTATCTCAAATTGGTGGATTAAAAGTGATTTTTATGTTATTCTTTTACCTTTATAAACATCAAGGTTATCACTGAGGTGTTTGAGGTTTTCTAACAAAAACAAAAGTGCTAGTCTGACAAAGAGTTTATGAACACAAGTTCACAGCAACTTTTAGCATTCATCTATACCCAAAATGATACTATAGGGGAAAGAATTCAGTCTCTGGCATCAATGGGAATACCACACACACACACACACACACACACACACAGACACACACACACACACACACACACACACACAGACACACACACAGTTGTACCAGAATAGTTCTGGGTCTAGTAATGACAAGACCTGGTTACAGTAGAGATGAGCATGGTCCTAGCCTGCGTGACCCCATAAGATCCAGCTGTTTTAGACTGTGGCAATATTTGGCAGCCAAAGGCTCCCTCCGCATGGCTGCTGTCCTGACTCCCATACACTATACCCAAGCAGTGTGCCCCTGACTACCCTTGTCTCAGTTGCATAGGCCTCTATTCCCTTTCCAATTCCAAGGGAAACCTTTCCTCACCATAGCTTTCTGGAAATTTGTCCACCACTGTATCCTAATTGAATACCTGAAATGGAGATATTTATTGTCCCCTATCTTTCTATGCCAGACATATTGGCCAGTCAGCAAGCAGATATGGCTTTAGTGCTTGGCAGCTCCTAAGTCATGATCAATCCATCGATCCCTCCATGTAGCAGGGAAAGCCATTCTAATTGGGAAGGCACTGGCTCATGAAAAGGAGCACAGGTACCTCCCAGCACTATGATAAGATTCTCAGAGCCAGCACAAAAAATATCAAAGAGGTCAATAGCGTGGCCTACAAAGATAAAGGAATTGGTTGGATTATATCAGGCTCCAAATCCTGAAGGAGAATATACAAATTTTGCCTAAACTCTTATTCCTCTTTGTTCCTATCATTGATGCTTTTTAGCCCTTTTTAATGCTGTCATTATAATTTTGTTAAGATTTATTTATTTATTTATGATAGACATAGAGAGAGAGAGGCAGACACACAGGAGGAGGGAGAAGCAGGCTCCATGCCGGGAGCCCGACGTGGGACTCGATCCCGGGACTCCAGGATCACACCCTGGGCCAAAGGCAGGCGCCAAACCGCTGAACCACCCAGGGATCCCCTGTCATTATAATTTTTAATATCATGCTCAGTGACCTTGCATATCCCCATTTATATTAGAAAAATTGCTAAACTTTTCATATTTACAATATAGGCTCTACAGAATTCTAACATTTGTGTTATGTATGGATGTTTCATGTTCAGAGGCTCACTCGAAGCTCTAAGCAGTGTCCCCAGTACCTAGAATGTTGAAGGAGGCTACCATGTGCTGATGGATGGTGATTCAATGTTTTCATGCCCAGAGCTAGAAGAAAATAAAAGACCCTGGGGATGGGGATGGGCTTCCTGAGTACAAATATTGCCAAAGAAGGGAAGCCTGCTTTTACAGGTTACAAAATAGATAAAGTTACCAGTTGAATTGCCAATTTTTATATTGGGGGGGAGCCCTTTGTAAGACCTTCATAAATTTTAACAATCTGTAAGGATTATTTGAAAGTGTCATAGACTCTACCATAGCACAATTTTATATTTACCAAAAATAGCAGAGACATTAATGAGAGGCATTCATTCAATAGGTATTCACTAAGGGCTTACTATGTACAAGGCTTGTGGTTTGACATTGAAGAAAAGGACAGACATTGGCCTTGGGATTATGGGGCTTATAGTTTATTGGAGAAGACTGATGTTTAGAATGCAGAGCTATGTGAGTTATCATATGTGGTTGCCAGGCATGCTACTTTTAGAATAGCCTTTGACTTTGTTCTGGCAGGCATCGATTCCACCTCAAAGTTGGTGCAAAGGTGAGCCATGTGACCTAAAGCCAAGCCAATCAGCTCACTTTGTTCTTCTCTGTTTAGGGATAGGTTCAGGACAGAGCTCATGATCTAAGGAAAACAAATCAAAACTAATAAGACACAGTTCCCAAACTTTAGTTTGAGCCATCCATCAGAGAGAAGGAAGCTCTCTTTTCCCACGTTCCTGAGTGAGAGAGAACAGAAGGTCGAATGTGGCAGCTCTAACTTGCCACCACAAAAGACAATGTTGGAGAGTGGGGACAGCACAGAGGAAGCCTGTGGATACAGAGAGAGAAACTGACCCCTGAGAAGTAGTCTTAACCCACATAAATTTCTCCTGAAACAAGCCCCACAATTTCAACATTTGTGTATCACAGGACTCAGTATTTTCCCTGTTTGGATCATATGAAAATGTCCAAATGGGTAGGTGAAGTTCAGCAGGCCATGAAGACTTACAGTCATCAGAAAAGGTTTCCCTGAAGTTTCTAGGAGTCCACAGACTATGTGTGGGAGGGGATAATAATCCCAGAAGAGGGAACAGCAGACACAGGCCTAAAGGCCAACTGAGCAGGGCACCTGGGCTATCATGTTACACACTACCTGCAGCTATTTCATTCATATTTCTACTAGGAAGTGATCATTGCGTATATACCTCACTTTTAGATGAAAAAAATATGTTTCAAAGTCCCTGAACACCCCATCATTCTTAATGAAGGAGAAAGTATAAGTCTGCGAGGTAAAGAAGGAAAACTAAAAAAGATAAAAAAGAGAAATCAAAAGCAAGTCCCACAGAAAACTTACATCTACCAGACTCCCTCTGCAGAATTCCTTTTCCATATTCAGTAACAGGTAGACAAATACACACATACTACACTACACTATGCACATGTGTACACATTCCAATGATGCTCTTAATAGTAGTAACAGGGACGCCTGGGGGGCTCAGTGGTTGGGCGTCGGCCTTTGGCTCAGGCTGTGATCCCCGAGTTCCAGGCTCCCTGTGAGGAGCCTGCTTCTAACTCTGCCTGTGTCCCTGCCTTCTCTCTGTGTCTCTCATGAGTAAATAAATAAAAATATTTTTTAAAAATAGTGGTAACTTATTATGTGTCTTTCATAGAGAGATCTAGAACCAGTGTTACTGAGGTGTGGTGATGTGAGCACTTTCAGATGCTACAATATAACCATTCTAAAAAATAATTTGAGAATACATATGAGCAGTCTTATAAATATTAACTTAATTAGATGTTGTGATTCCACTCCTAGAAATCTATAAGAAAATTGAAGAGGGCTTTATGTATATCAATGGCATCACTATTTATAAAATCAAAGAAAACAATTTAAATTTCCAACACAAAGGCAACATTATTATACTTATAACTGAATAAATACTTTATACCAAAGGATGCTTATAAAAGTCAGTAATAACGGAAGAGTGCATTTTGCTACAATGACAAGTGAAAAAAAAACAGGAAACAAATTTGCATGTGCACCATAATCTTGACTGGAAAACAAACTATGTTCATTTCGACCTCTTTGTTGATTCACCTTTTAATTTGTAGGAATAAATGAGAAATTGATTAAACGTATTTCCCAGTGAAACTAATCTTAACTTTCCAGTATGATCAAAGTAGTCAGCTCGAGTTTCTCCTCAGTTAGCTAGGCGGTGGATGTGGTCAGCTGCGCTGGGTGGTTTCGTTTACGTCAGGAGCCCTAATAGCTTAAGACTGATCAGCTAACCAGACAGCTCTTCCAGATCTGAGCTGGGCTGCCCACTGTGATCTGAGCAGTTGTTGATAATTGACACGATTTCTATTATCAATGTGATCACATGCACTGCTTATTGCTTAAAGTATAGTTCGTAGCTCACACTCCCATTTCTTCCCTTAAGTGTGCCTTATAGACATATCTTGCCAAGAAACCCCATCACTTATACATTCAAGCAAAAGTTACAAATGCCTTATTTAAAAATACATGTTCTTTCTACCAGTATGTGAAATAATATAATACACTTGGCATACAGCTCAGATATCTGGTCTATACAAAACAACTAGGCAATGTACTGTTATGAGAGGAAAGCTGAGATGACTGGGTGGCTCAGTGGTTTAGCACCTGCCTTCAGCCCAGGGCGTGATCCTGGGGTCCCAGGATCGAGTCCCACGTCGGATTCCCTGCATGGAACCTGCTTCTCCCCCTGCCTGTGTCTCTGCCTCTCTCCCTGTGTGTCTCTCATGAATAAATAAAATCTTTTTTAAAAAAATAAATAAAATTCTTAAAAAAAGAGAGAGAAGAAGCCTGTTCCAAAATTTAGAAGAAAACAAACAGGTAGTCAATTCAGTTCCCTGGTATATAAGAAGTCATTTGTGTAAGATTTATTCCTGGATGGCACTTCAGAGGGTGTTCTATCCTGGAAAAATAAGAGGGAATAATCAAGTTAAAGGTATATTTCACAAAGATAGTTTTCTACTCAGTAGAGAAAAAATTAATAATAATAATAATAATATTAACAGGAGAAATGCCTTAAAAGCTTAAAAATCTCTCATGGGGCACCTGGGTGGCTCAGTCAATACAGTGTCTTACTCTTGATTTCAGCCCAGGTCATGATCTCAGGGTTGTGAGATCCAGGTCAGGCTCTCTGCTTAGCCTGGAGTTGGTCTATCCTTCCTCTGCTCCTTCCCCTACTCACTTGTTCTCTCGCTCTCTTGCTTTCACTCTCTCTTAAATAAATTAAGTATATTTTTAAAATATTTTATTTATTTATTCATGAGAGACACAGAGAGAGAGAGAGAAAGGCAGAGACATAGGCAGAGGGAGACGTAGGCTTCATGCAGGGAGCCCGATGTGGGACTCGATCCCAGGACTCCAGGATCACTCCCTGGGCGAAAGCCTAAACCGCTGAGCCACCCAGGTATCCCTATTTTTTTTTTTTAAAGAATCAATCTGTTTAAAAAAAAATCTCTCGTAAATGCCTGGGTACAATCACCAAAATCCTAAATCTAAAGACACATCAAGTCACTCTGATGTTGAGAGGAACAATCATAAAAGCCCACCATATCCTTCCCTTGGCTGTTGGTTCTCGTGTTTCTCACACACCAGACAAAACTAATTACTACAAAATCCAGAGGGTACAGAGTCTAGTCATTAAGTTGGTCCCAACCAGCCTGAACAGTGCCCCATCGCTGCTGGGGTCTCAGCAGTATGGAGATTCACAACACCTCAGATCTGGCACAAAATACCACACCTTTGGGGAACGTTGAGAATCTTTGCACTTATCTACAAAATGTTTCTATTTCAATATCTCTCCTTTCGTGTCCAACTCACAGATTCTAGGTGTCTTAGGACAGGAAAAAACCATGAGGGGCACCTGGGTGGCTCAGTCGGTTAGGTATCTGCCTTCCATTCAGGTCATGATCCCAGGCCCCTGGGATGGAGCCTTGCATTGTATCTGGCTCCCTGCTGAGCAGGGAGTCTGCTTCTCCCTCTGCCGCTTGCCTTGGTTGTGCTCCCTCTATCTCTCACTCAAATAAATAAATAAAGGGATCCCTGGGTGGTGCAGCGGTTTGGCGCCTGCCTTTGGCCCAGGGCGCGATCCTGGAGACCCGGGATCGAATCCCACATCGGGCTCCCGGTGCATGGAGCCTGCTTCGCCCTCTGCCTGTGTCTCTGCCTCTCTCTCTCTCTCCCTCTGTGACTATCATAAATAAATAAAAATTAATTTAAAAATTTAAAAATAAATAAATAAATAAATAAATAAAATCTTTTAAAAAGAAAGAAAAAAACCCCGATAACATTCCACCCTATTCACAAAGTGGAGGATGGGCACAGAGAAGGTGGCAAGGCAGTGATACTTACAAATGCAGTAGGGGTGCTTCCGGGACACTTGGCTTCCTCAAAAGTCAAGATCCCTCATCTGGGTTTTACCTGGGACATGTGAGCTGCTAAGCAGGATAGCTGACCACACAGTCCCAGATGGTCATCACCTAATATAGATAATGCCTTTTCTTTCTTTTTTCTAATTTTATATTTTCAGGGAATTTCTCTTTCAGTAAAATTCCTATATATGATCCAACCACTTTAAGGGCTCCTTCAGAACACAGCCTATGACTTTTGCCTCCCCAGCTCCCCCTCTTCTGGGTAATAGAACCTTCTCTTCATTTTGAAAAACTGCATCTCCTTCACGTTCACTCTGTTATCATTTGGAGAATTACTCTTTGCTCAACTGCCCTTCCCAACTATCCCCAACTCACTTAAAAGCTACCCTTGTTCTGGTCTTATAGCAATTCTGGAGCCATTCTAGGTTCTTCTTGTTTCTTGAAATCCAACCACTGACTTATCCAGTGGTTGCTTCCTCTGCAAAGCACCCCTCCTGGCCTTGTACCATTCTCTCCCTTCCCCTTAGCACCCAACTCTGGGATTGCTAAAGCAATGCCCTGTTTGTTCTCATCATCATTTTTCTTCATCCTAATACATATTGCAAACTATTATCAGATTAAGCATCTTTTAAAAATCATTTTCATCCTGTTCACATCAAGAAGCTGCGGTGACTCTCTGCCATCTGCCACGCAAGCATAAACTCCTCTCCCTGGCCTTTAAGCACCTCAAAAAAAATCTGTCAATGTTTATTTTCTATGGCTCCTTGCAACAATGAACTTTTTGCTGCTCTTGAACCCACTGTGCTCTTTGGCAACCAGTGTGTGAACACAATGCCCCCTCTTGTTGAAACCATCCCCATCCCCTATCTCCCAGCACCACTTTTTCCTTCCTCTCACAAGACCCAAGTCAAAAGTCACATCCAAAACAGCTAGTCATTGGGATTCCACAAAGTGCTAACATTTTAATATACTTTACGTAGAATTGAAAGTATCCATCTTCCCACACTGGATCGTGAGACCCTCAAGGACTGCATCTCCATAGTTCCCATACCTGCCCCATAGGAGAAGCTTAATAGTAATAATAATAACAACAATAAGGCACATTATTAACTAATATTTATATAGAACTATTTGCCAGGCATTTTCTAAGGAATATATATGTGTTTAACCTTCACAATTCTATGGAGCAAGTACTATCATTCTCACCTTAAACATAAGAAAACTAAAGTTCAGAATGATTAAGTTAACCTATTTTATCACTAGTAAATAGCAGAATAGAGATTTAGACTAGGGGTTCTTGAGCCTATCCTGATGAATTTATCAAGAAGCAACAACAACAACAAAAAGTTCTAGTTCCTAATACTAAACCTTCCATGGCTCAGTTTCTGCTCTGATTGGTCTCTTATTATTTCCAAACCCTAGTGTAGTGTCCTCCTGTCTTGACTGTGGAGCAACTTGCCTTAGAAACGTGTACCTGTCAACTCTCCCATCTGTGCTAATATCCTAGACTCTGTACTCACCTTATCAGTCTGGGGCTTCCTAAAAGTGCATGCCATCCTCGTGATGACACATATTGGTCATTCATTGCCTCCACCCCTCTTTTGTTTCATTTTCTTTTCTCTTTAGCTACCATTTATTGTATACTGCGCTATTTCCTTTATATAATTTATTGAGTGGCCCTTCCTTGGTAAAGCACTGCCTGAAATTTATTTATTCATGAGAGCACCTGCCTTCAGCCCAGGGAGTGCTCCTGGAGTCCTGGGATCGAGTCCCGCATCCGGCTCCCTGCATGGAGCCTGCTTCTCCCTCTGCCTATTTCTCTGCCTCTCTCTCTCTCTCTCTCTGTGTCTCTCATGAATAAATAAATAAATATCCTTGCATTTGCTTATTTACAGTTATATATTATATGCTATCACTCTTAGCACCTATAGCATCCTATTTTTTATTATTATGGCTTTATAATAATATTCAATGTCTGGTTCAGTAAGTATTTTCTCATGCTCCCTCTTTTCAAAATTTTATTATCCATCCCCACATTTTTATTCATTCAGAAAGATATTAGAATCATATTGCTAAAAGTTTTTAAAAACAGGTTTTGTGTTCTGGTTCAAGGTAGCGACTTAAGATCCGAAATTCACCTCCTCGGTGAACACAGGATATCAACAGCTATATGTGGAATGCCTTCCCCGTGTGTGTGTGTGGGGGGGGGGGGACATCAACCTAGAAACTGGCTAAGTGATTCCCAGGCATCGTATCAGATGAAGGACAGATGATCCACATAGAAACAGGCAGGAGCAGCTGGGACCCAGTCTCGCCCTAAATCTCACGCCCAGGGCAACAACCCCCAGTCAGAAAGAAACTCAAAACCCAGGGCTTCTCCCTGAGGACCTAATAGTTTGAACCCCACATAGGGCACCCCCAGCTTTTAAGACCTGGACCTGTGAGATGAGCCCCCAAAATATCTCGCTTTGGAAACCGACAGGCTCCAGCCAGGAGACCCACAGGGCATGAGGCTGTGAGACAGCTCTCGGGGGCTTCCAACCGGACTCGCCCGCCCCAGCGCGGGGTCAAGGCCCCGGGCCACCTTGCGTGGACAGGCCCACTTGCTCGTCTGGGATTCATCACAGAGGCCCACCACGGGTCCGATGCACGTGTGGGGCCCGGTGGCGCCATAAGAACCGAGCCCAGGGGGGCCTAGGTGACTCAGTTGAGCGATGGACCCTTGGTTTCCGCTCAGGCCGTGATCTTGGGGTTCCGAGATGGAGCCCGGGGTCAGGCTCTCTGTTGAGCGCGCAGTCTGCTCGGGATTCTTTCTCTCCCCCTGCGCCCTCCCACGCCTCGCCCCAGCCGCTGAGCGCCTGCCTTGGGCCCAGGGCGTGATCCCGGGGTCCAGGATCGAGTCCCGCATCGGGCTCCCCGCAGGGAGCCTGCTTCTCCCTCTCCCTCTGTCTCTGCCTCTCTCTCTGTGTCTCTCATGAATAAATAAATAAAATCTTTAAACAAAAAGTAAATAAAATAAATACATCTTAAACAAAACAAAACACTGGCAGGAGCCCTCATTTGCTCTCCCTCTGCCTTTCTTCAGCTGGTGGGCACCATTTTTTTTCTTTGTAACTCTGGGCTTTTCCCCCATCTCCTGGCAAGTGGCCCCTCCACACTCCCCCCCTGCCGCTCTGCGGGTGGGCGCTGTCCTGGTGCTCTGGCTCCCGAGCCACCGAGCGTCAGTACCACCTGGAGGGGAGCTTCTGCGCACGTGTGGTACTGCGCTTCTGCGTCTGGTGCCCAGTGGTTGTGGCTGCCACCAGAGGACGCCTCTCCATCACCTGGCTGTGGTGGCCAGTGGGGCTTACACGTGTGGGTCCCACAGGACTGTAACCAATAAAGAGTCCTTAGATAGCAACCACCTCCGGCGCCCAGCAAGAGGCAGCAGCCCCAGGAGCTCATTCTGTGGAAGAGGCCTATTTGCTTTTCATCCCAGCTGCAGCCTGAGGGGCAGCCATCTAATTATACACACATTTAAGGGCTGATTTTCATCCTTTCCAGAACCGCAGCAAGTAGGTGCTATCTTCACATGCTCCCTCTTCCTCACTCCAGAGTGCCAGTGTCTCCCAGAGGAAGCTTGTACTGTCATCTGGAGTCCTGGTTTTTCAACAGCCACCCAGGGAACACCTCTAGATCACCTGGCACTGGTGGCCAGAGGGGCTTACACTTGCTATCCCACAGGACTGCATATATTTCACTGTACATAGCTGCATGTTTTAAGAGCTGCTGTCTGAAAGTCTAGATTCTAATCGGCCTGAATCTAGGTCCTGAGATCCTCCTTTTTGGAATGGTGACAGGTCTTGGCACTCTCTACACTACTGGGAGCCATTAAAAATAAAAGAGGCTATTTGGACAATCACAAAAGTTTGAGAGTCAACCAAGAGCTAGGGCAGGTTTGAACAATACGTTTCATCTTTCACACAAGGCCATTCCTTCAGTACTGAGAGAGGTGGCTGTTTTATCTAATGCATAGAAACCAACACAGAGAATCAAGCAAAATAAAGAAATAGAGGAATATGTTCTAAATGAAAGAATAAGATGAAACCTTAGAGAAAAACCTTAATAGACAGAGATAAATAATTTACCTGCTTAAGAGTTCAAAATAATGGTCACAAATATGCTCACAACACTTTGGAGAACAGAGTATGAACATAGTGAGAACTTCTACAAAGAGAAAATATAAGAAAGAACCAAACAGAAGTCACAGAAGAAAATGAAAACACTAATTTGAAAAGATATACACACCCCCATGATCGTTGTGGCATTATTTACAATAGGCAAGAAATGGAAGGAAGCCTATTTATTGACGGATGAATATATAAAGAAAATGTGGCATATAAACACAATGGATTATCATTCAGCCTTGAAAAGAATGAAATTTTGCCATTTGCCACAACATTGGACCCTGAGGGCATTATGCTAAGTAAAGTAAGTAGACAAAGAAAGACAAATACCGTATGATCTCACACATGGAATCTGAAAAAGAAAAAATAATGAACTCATAAATACCAGAGAACAGATTGGTAGTTGCTAGAGATGGGAGGAATGGATGAATGGGGTCAAAAGGTACAAAATTCCAGTTATAAAATAAATAAATCATTGGGGTGTAATATACAGCCTGGAGACTATAGTTAATAATACTGTATTATATATTTGAAGGTTACTAAGAGAGTTAGGTCCTCAAAGTTCTCAACATAAGAAAAACATTTTGTAGCTATGTATGGTGACAGATGTTAACTGATCAGATGTTTTAGTGGTGATCATTTTGCAACATGTGTGCATAATTTTCATTATGCAAATACCAAACTGTTATGTTGTACACCTGAAAGAAATATAATACTATTTGTCACATGTGCCTCAATTTAAAAAAAAAGAATTAACTTAAATTAAATTGGTTTTCTGAAGTTCAGGCTGCTGATTGAACATGAGGAATATTTGTCTCTATTCATGCTTAATGTGCTCTGCTCTTAAGAGTATAAGACAATGCTCTGTGGAAATAAATAGCAAAAAGAAGCCATGGTACTGTGTCACAGCAGATCGAGAGCTTACAGAATATGTATTAATAATTGGTACTTGGTGCAGTGTACCTACAGTCTCCAATGTTTCGAACATGAATTAAAATTTTTCTCTATGAGTATAAATAAAAGCTTATTTAAAATAAAAAAAAGTATATTTTTATTAAAATTATATTTAAAAATAAATAAAACTATTTTAAATATATAAATTAATTTGGGAAAATTGATGTTTACAGTACTCATGAACCCTGTTCAAAAATATGGCTTAGCTCTCTCACATGTCCTGGTTATATTATGATAACTCCATTATATAAGATACACTTAATAACTCCTATTATCCTAGATATTTGTGTTTTTATGGCTCTTCTGAACTGTATCCTTATTCCATTGTTGTTATTTTTTTCCTAGTAGATAGTTAATAGTTAATATGAAAGCTATTTTCTTCCTTTTATTTTTAAAAGGCACTTAATTATTTATTATTACTAATGATTTGCATTATGTCTAAGAAAAAAATACCATCTAAAAATAATAATGTCTATTTTTTCCTGTACCTGTACCTAGAAAGTCTAGAGCAACATTAAATAAAATAGTCAATAGTAGATATTCTTAACTCATTACTGATTATTTTGAAAATGTTTCTGATCTTTAAGTACCTAATGTAGACTTTTGATAGAATAATATTCATTATCATCTTCTAAAACTTTCTTCTATCGGAAGCTTAAAATATTGCATTTTCTTCTCTTGATTCACTAATATAATATAGCATAATCAAAACATCCTTATATCTCCAAACTAAAGCTGAGTTTGTCCTCATACATTATTCTCTTAATTTACTTCCGTATTTGGCATTTTGACACCTACCTGTACAAATTGTTCTGTTTTTCCTTTCTGTTATATTTGACTGGATTTGTTACCAGGTTTTTCCTAGATTCAGAAGTGAACTAAAGAGTTTTTCATTTCTTTTTATGTTGTATGACAGTTGATATAATGTCTTCAAGGCTTGAAATAATTCAAACTGAAAAGAACATCTACACCCATAGCTTTTTGTTGTTGTCAATTACTTATAATCTTCAAGCTTTTTTTCAAATATTTATTTTTTCAGCTTATCAATTTCATCTTGATTTTGGTTATTTATAATTTCTCAGAAAATTAGCCGTTTTAATTAAAACTAAAATCTAATTAGATTTTCATATTTATGGCCATACATAGCTCTTTTTTTATAACTTTAAAAATTATTTATGGCATCAGAGCACTCTTTTTAATTATTTTTGCCTATTTTTCTGAATCCAGTTTGGCAGTGATGTTTCTATTTTATGATTTTTTTCTGAGAACTAACTCCTGAATTTACTTACCAATGCTGAAAATCGTTCTGTTTTATAATTCATTAACTTCTGAATTCATATTTATTACCATTCTGCTTTCTGTGTGTTTGTTTCACCATAAAAAGAATAAATGTGATTATTTTTCTCTGAGCACATGCTCCATCATAACACATAACTTTAAATATATAATGAAATATATGGTATATATTATGTATATTTATGAGATATATAGTATATATTATATGTATTCTATATTAATAAGTATATGTGTGTATATATTCATAAATATATATATACATATAAAACAAATATATATACATATATAGTGTGTGTTCTTAATTTTCAAATAATCCATGCTTTTTCTCTGTTAATAGAATCATTTGCTTTTATTATGTCAAGAACATATAGGTTATTTCAGCTATGATATGTTATGCTTTCAGATTTTGTTTTCTTACTTATTTTATAATGTGTGTTGCCTAAATGGAATGTATTTTCTTTGCTTTTATATTTTTCAGTGTAAGATTCCATGCTACTATAATCCTGATATAAAATGGAAGAAAAAATCTCATTACAAATAAAGAAACAGGGGATCCCTGTATGACTCGGCGGTTTGGTGCCTGCCCGGGGCATGGCCCTGGAGTCTCTAGATCTAGTCCCACGCCGGGTTCCCTGCATGGGGCCTGCTTCTCCCTCTGCCTGTGTCTCTGCCTCTCTCTCTCTCTCTCTCTCTCTGAATGAATAAATAAGTAGAATATTTAAAAATAAATAAACAAAGAAACAAAATTTCAAATAAGGCTTCGACAAATCAAATTCAGAAGAGAATTAAAAGAAGAGTATATTACCACCAGATAGCATTTATCTTAGGAATGTTGTGAATTGTTTATCATTAAGAAACCTATTAAATAAAAAGTTATAAACTATCAAAGCATCTTGAGAACAGATGCCCAAAAAAGAATTAAATAAAATTCCACATACTTCCTAATGAAAACCTTCAATAAGCTAACAGTAGAATAAAACTAAATTTAATAAAGGCCATTAACAAGAAACGTACATAAACCTTATGCTTAGTTGTGGGATATTAAAATTATATCCACTAAATCAGAAACAAGATAAGGATGCCCATTCGTGCTATTATTAGTCAGCATTACAATGCAGGTCCAAGGAAGAATCAATAAATAAAAGTTAAAATGATCAGATTAAAAGCAATGACAATGCCATCTTTGAAGTTAATCCTATACTTAGGTAAGCCAGGTAAATCAAATGGAAAACTTTTAGAGTCAGTGAAATAACCAGATAAGATCAGCAACAACAAAAATGAACAGGTTTCCTATAACCCAACTGTGATAGATGAGTGAATTTTGTTTTTTAAAAAAGATCCAATTCACTATAGCAACAAAGCCCATGAACTAAATAGGAATAATGCTAATACAAATGTACAAACCTTAGAGAAATAAACTGTAAAACCCCACTGGAGAATATAAAAGAAAACTTGAATAAACAGAAAGACATGATTTGCAACATGATTTGCAGACATTATTTCTTGATTTGCAAATTGTCTCCTATACATAGAGGACAAGGAGAAACTAAACAAAGAGGCAGACCACTTCACGTTAGTAGGTGGCAGATTTCAAAAGTAAGGGAACTTACATATGAAGCTTGTCTTGGGCAGCTACGAGACCGGTAAATCTCCATACCCACCCACCAGAATCCTAAAAGGTTATGTATAGAGACCTAACTAGGCTCAACCATGTGGTCAGTCCAGATGGTCTCAACAACACCTCACTCTGTCCTTGAAACAACTTCTAGTCTTGGAGTGGTGGGTGGAATGCACTTTCCGAGGAGAAGAGTGGGAGTGAGGAGTCTCGAATTGTCCAGGTCCAGCTTGAGGGTCAACTGGTGGTCACATCCTCCTGAAGACCTCCTCCAACAGTGTCCCTGTATAGAAAGATTTGCTATTGTAAAAGCATAACTTCTCCCCAATTCATCAACACTGATCACTGATCCTAACAGCTGATTCCCAAATATTTGAGAAAAAACATATAGAATGTTTTTTAAAATGTGAAAAACAAGTGAATTACCCTACAGAATATCAAAATTTCCTTTAAATCTATGATAAAAGGGGGATCCCTGGGTGGCGCAGCGGTTTGGCGCCTGCCTTTGGCCCAGGGCACGATCCTGGAGACCCTGGATCGAATCCCACATCGGGCTCCCGGTGCATGGAGCCTGCTTCTCCCTCTGCCTCTGTCTCTGCCTCTCTCTCTCTCTTTCTCTCTCTGTGACTATCATAAATAAATAATAATTTAAAAAAAAATCTATGATAAAAGGTTGGAGCAATGGCACAAGAGTAGGGGACCCCATCAGTGAGACAAAAGAGAGATTTCAGGAAGACACCCTGTATACACAGGAATTCAATTCAAGGTAAAGGTCATATTTCAAACAATAGAATTAGAAGGTCTTGGGTGACTCCTGGTGAAAATGCAGACTAAACAAAGGAAGGAAAACTCACCACCACTACACACCTTATTCCCAACAATTAGAATAGCCAGATTTTTTTGTAGTTCATCCTGCATAGCCCCACTTAAAAGCAGAAAAAGAACATCTTCTGGTGCCAGAAATAAAGAACTTTATTGAGTAGGAGTTGAAGCTATGTGACTCAGAGAAATCATTGGATTTGACATATACTTAGGGATTTTTACTTTAATATCTATACCTGCTTTATGTTAAGAACCAGGAAAGGGTGGTCCTGTCAGGAAAATACTGCCTGCCAACAGAACATTGCAACTCAAAAGCCCATGGTTATTGGTAAAAACCTGGTAGACCTAGGAGCCCTTCCATTTACAACATCTCACCACTGGCAAGGAAGATGGGGCAGAAACTAGGCCTTGGACACTACATTATTGGCGATGAAATCATTGATACTATTCTTTTTTACTTTTTAGATTTTTGTTTTTATTTGAGAGAGAGAGAGAAAGAGAGCATAAGCAGAGGGAGGGGCAGAGGGAGATGTAGACTACCCTCTGAGTGGGGAGCCTGATGCAGGGCTAGATCCCAGGATCCTGAGATCATGACTTGAGTCAAAGGCAGACATTTAACTAACAGTAGATTCAAAAACTCTCTAACCATGGTACAGGTCTACAAGGCTTCTTGGTTTTCCAGTTTGAGTGATAGATCTAGTTCTAATAATGGTACATTGATAATGATGAAAAGTCAAAGCAGGAATTTTATATTTCTTAGTCCTTCAGTTTCCCATAGATGTAGTCAAGCCCTATTGCTCCATCATCATGACCACCCTAGAGCACTCTAATCATGCTGCTGTGGTAGACCAGAAGGTTATCGATGAGATCAACTGAAATCTCAGCACTGAGGTTACATGACACTCATCCTAACCACATGAATGGATGAAAACCTTGCAAGTACTCCTCAGACTCCTTTGTTTCCTTTCTTCCAAAGGTGCTGTTTGCCTTCCTCAGCTTATTCATGCCATGTGATCTATTTCTGGATTCAGATGAAATGACATGCCAAGGGCATGGTATCTAAGTTTCCTGAGCGCCTACAGCATGGTGAATACTGGATACATGGGCGAACCTTGACCAATGGGAAACGGGATGGGAGGAAGTTGTGCTTACAAATCCTCCCTTTTTTTTCCTTCATGGAACTAAGACTCAGCTTCTCTTTTGTTGCCTTTCACACAATACCTGTGTGCTGAGTAAACACTCCTACTCCATGACCTACCAAGTCTCATCTTACTTGTTGTGAAGCTAGAACCACTATTTTTCTTGCCACATTTCACTTTTTCCTCAATCTCGCCACCTTTAGTTTGTTTTTCCCAAAGAAAGGGTATTTTTAATCCTAACTCAGCATCTCCTTTTTTATAAGGCTCAGACTAATTAGCAAGATTTTGTATTCTTTCAATTAATTCCTCAAATTTGATAATGCCCTCAATATTGGACTGACGAATTCCAAATCAGTCCCCATATGCATTTCCCTCTGGCCATACATGCCACCACCACAACTATGGGGCAATTACATCATAAATGATAGACTACAGCAGAGTACACTAGCAGATAAAATATTCACTCCATTGGTTAAATGTCACCCTTCTCATGGTAAACTTACTTTCAGCTGTCTGCTGTGCTGGATTATCTGAATCTCAATAATGTCCATGCTGCCTTTGCCACACCAGCCCAACTGAAGCATGCATGTATATATAGGTTGGTGCTGCACGAACTTTAAAGTCATCCCTAGGGGCACCTGGGTGGCTCAGTGGTTGAGTGTCTTCCTTTGCTTAGGTGGTGTTCCTGGGGTCCTGGGATCGAGTCCTACATCGGGCCCCCTGCAGGGAGCCTGCTTCACCCTCTGCCTGTGTCTGCTTCTCTCTCTCTCTGAGTCTCTCATGAATAAATAAATAAAATCTTTTTTAAAAAGTCATCCATAATTACCAGCCTGCCATTATCATTCTCTGTGGAGATCTAGTCAAAACTACTGGGAGCAATGTGCATCATACTGAGCAATGGTTGTGAGTCCTGTGGTTGAGGACTTGCCTGCACCACGCTAGACCTGATTTATACCAGAGACACCATTTTCCACTGGTACAAAGGTGAAAGGTTAGAGAAAGGAGTGTGTCAGGCACATAAAGATATAAATGCTCTGGAAAGGTTTCTGAGATGGTTGAAGGCCATAGAACTAAGGAATTAGGTGAGAGTCTATCATATTAATTTGTCCTCTGCCAGCTTTTACACTCCCATTGTCTTGAGTCTTCTCTCCTCTTTACTATCCACAGTGATCCATGAAAGTTATGTTTTTCAAGAACAATTTTTAAAGGATAGTACAGAGCTTAAGTCTTTAACAGTATATACTTTCTCTTTTAAAAATGATTTTTTTAATATTTTATCCAGTTTTGTTCTATATTTCTGGGATGCATTTATACCTAATGTTATCTTAACTGATTTCAATGCTCACTGGCAGATTTTTAGACCAGTTTCCTCATTCTTGATTTCTTAAGTGTGAGTCAGCACTTATTTTAGTAACTGTTTAGTAAATGTTGGACTGATTGCAAAAATGTCCTCAATTTTTCACACCCCCTCCCCGGTATCCCTGTCTTCTACAATATACTTTTACAGGTTCTCCTAAGAGGTAGTCTGTTTTCCAACTCTCATGGCCTTGTGACTTGCTCTGACCAAATCAATGTGGTGGAAGTGATACTGTATCAGTCTGAGCTGAGGCCTCAGAATGTCTTGTGTGCTTCCACTCTTGGAACTCTGAAACTACCACTTGAATAAGCCAGGAATAGACTGCTAACTGATGAAATGTATGTGACTCCCTCACCACAGTTGTCTCACCTCATAGCCAGCTAACCATCAGACCTGTGTGTGAGGCCATCCTGGCTCTCTGCCAACTCATTAGCTGACTGCAGATGCTAACCAAGGGAGGCTAACCAAGACCAACACAGAGAAACCCAGCTCTACAAAACTATCCAACTGAGTTGCAAACTTATAAGCAATAATAAATTTTTGAGGCTTTAAGGCACCAAATTTTGGGATGATTTATTAAGCATCAATCACTAACATACGAAATATAGTAGGGTGACATTTTCTAAGACCTTACATATAATGGAATATGTTTACACCCCTTTATTACCTACCATTAACCTAACTCACATTTAAAAATCTTGATGTATGAAGTTCTTTTCTCAATACTCTGTATTCAAAGCTTTACTATCTACTAGCATTATATACTTTGCTAATTTGTAGTCCTTTATATGTCTTTGTATTTCATGTCTGAATGAGTATAATATTTTTATTCATCTTTATAATGAAACATATTTCTATGATTTGGAATTTTGTCAACTTTTCCTCAAACATAATGAGCCCTTTTAATCTGTATGCTGAGACATATTTTTTTCATTAACATCTTTTAGTATCACTTCTGTTTTGCTTACTCCTCAGTTAAATATCTACAACTTAAAATCTTTCCCTTCATTGTATGCCATCTATAAACACTCTTTTTCACAATATTTAAAACTCCTTAATTTTAAGGGGCAGCCCAGGTGGCTCAGTGGTTCAGCGCCGCCTTCAGCCCAAGGCATGATCCTGGGGACCCTGGATCGAGTCCCACATCAGGCTCCCTGCATGGAGCCTGCTTCTCCCTCTGCCTGTGTCTCTGCCTCTCTCTCTGTCTCTATGAATAAATTTTAAAAAAAAATTTTTAAGTAAATTGTAAATAAATAAAATCTTTTAAAAAAAGAAAGAAAAACTCTAATTTTAAGGAGTTTTAAATTTGCTTTCATATTACTATTCCCATTATTGATTTTGTATCAACAGTCTGCTCTTTTTCTAATACTACTTTCAGTCTACTCTCCATTTTTAATGTCTGGGTAAACTTTTCTCTTCCCTTCAATTCCATCTTCACCTCTAACTATTGACTTTTAAGTTCATCTGATCATCTTTTCTTCATAATTTGCTATCTTTTTATATTCTTTTCTATTTTACAGATGCCACATCTTTTTTTTAAGATTTATTTATGTACTTGAAAGACACAAGAGTAGGGGAGGGCAGAGGGAAAGGAAAAGAGACCTTCAAGCAAACTCCATACTGAACATGGAGCCTGACACAGGGCTCAATCCTATGACCCTGCGATCATGACCTGAGCTGAAACCAAGAGTCAAATGCTTAACCAACTGCGCCACCCAGGTGCCCCAGATGCCACATCTTTATATATGTTATTGTAGACACTATTATTCTTCTAAACTTTTTTCTAACTCAAGGGTTAATCATTTAGAGATATTTCTATTCCTCTGAGTTATAATAGTCACATAACACTACTTTTATTCTGAAATAGTTTTGCATATTGAGCAACACCCCAGCTGTCACTGAGGTCTGTTCTTGTTTTTCAGTTTACTCCTCATGGAATGAAGAAAGATACATCTAGATTCAATGTTTGCCAATACACTAAGATTGTGGTTTAGCTTTAGTACAGCTTATTATAATTGGAAGGCGTATTGATATACACAGCATTTAACTCAACTTCCAGGGCTTGGAGATATTCTTCTATTGTGGCTCTTCTGGATTTTAGTGAAATCATTAGTCACTTCCAACTTATGCTTGATTATTTGATATTGTGAACCATCAGAGTATTAGGAT
Organism: Vulpes lagopus; assembly: GCF_018345385.1. NCBI lineage: Eukaryota > Metazoa > Chordata > Mammalia > Carnivora > Canidae > Vulpes > Vulpes lagopus. Next base: position 36,530,318 of record NC_054829.1, read on the forward strand.
TATTCTTGTTTTTGCCCCTCCCATAAAAGTCTTTTTATATATTGAGACTACATCTTCAATAATATAAAGCAAAGTTCTGTCGCCTCCTTATACCTAAATGCTCATTTCTCAACTTTGTGTTCTCTAGAAGTTTCAGCATCTAATTATGTGTAAAAACAAGTACTAATGAGGCAGGTGGACATAGAAGGGGAGAGAACATACTCAGGATTATGAGGACCCCAATTAAAAAGGCAGGCTGTGAGACAGGGATAATGATGAGTTTAGTTAAGTTCCAGGTGGCAAAATAGATGTCAACAGTCACTTCAGCTCCATTTGTCTTACATAATAGAAAATTTTCCCAGAAATTAGAAACAGGCCACAATTTAGTCTTAAGGATACTTTCAATTCTTAGCATTTGCATGTGTAGCAGTGAGGTGGGGCAGAGAGGAGCCTTGTAGGGAGATGGAGAGTAACTGGAACTTTAGTGGACATTGTAGAAGGAAGTAAGAACTAAGTCAAGGAATTCTTGACATATACATTTCAACCCAGGAGTTTTTACCCTACATGTTTCCTCAAAATTCAATTTTATTATTTATATAAGCTTGTATAAATCTGTCAAGGCATGATTGAGATAATCCATTATCTAAAAACTCTTGAAGTTGACAGTAACTTGATATGCCCCAAAGAAAAATACAGATAAATTCAACCTCAGATAAATTCAGATTTATCTGAACCTCAGATAAATTCAACTAGGATGAAGAGAGATTTAATTTTTAATTTTATATTTTTAATACATTTTTTAAAGATTTTTTTGTTTTAGAGAGAGGTAGGGACCAGATACTCATGTGCAGGGGGGAGTGGCAGAGGGAGAGAGAGTGAAAATCTTAAGCAGACTCTGCATTGAGCATAGAGCCCCACATGGGGCTCTATCCCAGGACCCTGAGATCATTACCTGAGCTGAAGGCAGATGCTTAATTGACAGAGCCATCTAGGTGTTCCATTTAAAAATGTTTTTCTTCAAGATTTTACTTTTTATGTAATCTCTATACACAACACGAGGCTCAAACTCACAACCTCAAGATCAAGAGTCGCTTGCTCCAGCAACCGAGGCAGTGAGGCACCCTAAGATTTAGTATTTTGAATACACATAAATACTACGAATGTATGTTGAAGTCGCTGAAATCGCTCATATGTTATGAATAATACTAATTGCTGCTAGCAGAACATTTTTGTTTCACTTGGACTTGCAAATCAGCAGAAATCCAAGTCTGTTAAAAATTAGTGCAATAACATAATATTTCTGAAATATTACCAGATGTATTTTTTTATTTTCAGAGATTCTTGCTCCAAACACTAAAGTTGAGGCATCCAGTGCTTCAGAAAAAAAAGATAGATACAGCCAAGAACAAGGAAGGAATTGTCCAACATTGATTTTCAAAGCAAACTTTCTAAAAAAGCACAAGCAGAAACAGTAATCCTCTGTTGCCAGAATCAGGCACTGGAGAAAGAAGAGCTAAATCCAACAGTGTCCCTTTAAATATGCTGAATTAGACCCAGTTGATGTTTTTCCCTGTTGCCTAAAGTAGTTGAGTTTCTGTCATGTGAGGAAAAAAGAATTATTACCCATATATTGCCTTTTTTAAAAAAATGTGCTAAACACTAACCTCAAAAAATGAAATATGCAATATTAGAGTTTAATTGTAAGGTCAGTGAGCTGAGTCCTGAGTTTGAAATTCAGAACTCCCAATTGTATATTTTCTTACAATTGACTTTCAATGTAAGATTGAACAATCCATCATTTTTCTACTTCTACTTTAATGGATTGTACCTAAAACCCTTTTCTTTGAACTCTTTCCTAGCGCTGGATAAAAGTACCGTCTTAATCTTAATACTTCCATCTATTAATATAATTTTTGCAACATAGTAAAAAATTAGCATATAATACTCTCACCTCCTTTATTCATTTAATCTTGGCATATGTTTCTTATTCTCCTTGAAGATTTGCCCTGACCACATTGGCACCAGCTGTTTTCCATAGTGGTGCCCACATGGATAAGGAATCTGATCTGTTTATTTTGCCCTGAAAGCCCCTACTCTGGCAGAGCATGCATTAACATTGTGCTCCATTTTAGCACCCACATTTGTTTAAGGGAGTCTTTTACTTGGTAGTTTCACTTGCATGTTAGCTTTTCATTTTCAATATTGATTTGCTCTGATTGCAAATTTAGTGAATAGGAATTGTGTCTTTTATTCCAAGGACCCGTTTTCCCTATCGTCCTCATGGTTAAGTATAGGCCTACCTGAGTGTCATTTTGTGTGAAGTGCTCTGCAAGGAAATTTCTCAGACAGGTTCATATTATTCATTTATAATTCAAGAAATATTTATTTAGTTCCTGAGGATGAAGAAAAATAGATGATCTTTCTCTTGGGTACTTTACAGTATAGAGAAAAAGAAAGAGAAAAATCATTGATGACAACAAAGAGTAACATGGCTGTAAAATAAACTTAATACTGAAGCTTAATCCTTAAATTCTTTAGCATTCATTAATGATAATGTTAACAATAAAAAAGTTAGTATGATTTGAAAAATGTTCAGATCTGGTAAAGGAGTTGAAATTTCTGGTTTCAAATCCCATTTCAGTCCTGCATCACTTAACTTCTCGGGTTCTGTTCTCTCTATAAAATGAGAAAACCAAGCAAAATGGCCTCCAACATCCTATCTGGCTACCACATGCTACAAATCCATGATTCTCAACGCTGTAGAAAAAATTATTCTACTAGTTTAAACTCAACCTGTCAATAATGTACTTTTAAACACATGGCTTTGAAGTTCTGACTCACTGCCAGCTTGCCTAGCTGTGTTTATTTCCTCTCAACTTGAACTATCAGAGTGGGAATTAAAAATTGGACACATGACTTGTAATCATACCCAATTCCTGTGAATCAGATCAATAGCCATCTGGCCTTGAGTATGTTTAAATACACTGCCAAACTTGGGGAAGGGCCCTTACTCAAACTTCTGGCTTTAAGTACTGAGTCAGATTCTCTCTCTGATTGGAATCCTTTGTAGGGAGGAGGCTTTGTGTTTGGAGAGCCTGTAGTTGTGGTTATGTGGTTGTGGCTATCACTTTGCTCATAGGAATATGGCCTATGAAATACATAAAGTGTTGTAGCCACACTTTACTTTTTGTTCACCAATGGCAGTTGCTCTCAATTCATTAGTGATGGGGATGTGTACATTTCTTAGATTTCTTCAGCATGTCTTTGGAAAGGCTGATTCTTATCTGAACACCCTCTTCCCCCACAGATAATTAATATATACACAAATCATCATTTATAAAAAAGAAATACCTCATGCTTTAAGAACTCCCATTAGAAGCATCAGAATGATTCATTTGGAACCATTTTATATTAGGCCATTTTGGAAAAAGTGGGGAACCCAGGATAAGTAGAAAACTAAAGATTTCTCATTATTTCTGACTTAGTAACAAGTTTACTTAATTGTGTTAATGAATTGGCATTTTTATCTTACATGGTTATTTATTTAACATAGCTAAAATTTCATAGACATTAAGTCGAGGCATACACTAATTCATGTGATTCATGTAATAAATGTCAGAGTTAGGTGAACTCATTTCTTCTACTCTAGATATAAGAAAACCAAAGTTGAGGAATGCCCAGGTGGCTCAGCTGGTTAAGGGTCCAACTCTTAGTTTCAGCTCAGGTCATGATCTCAGGGTCATGAGATCAAGCCCCATGGGCTCTGTGCTCAGTGGGAAGTCTGCTTAAGAATCTTTTTCTCTGCCTCTCCCCTGACTCGTGCTCTCTCTCATTCTCTCTTTCAAATAAATAAATAAATCTTTTTAAAAAATTGAAAGAAGCTTGGAGATGTTCTTACTCAAAGTTCTTCATCTGTAAGTCCAACTAAGACTTGGCATTGGGTCTGACTCTGAAAAATATTTTCCTAAAAACTATCATATGCTGTCCCTCATGTTGAAGTCTCTGGAGTCAGACCACAGGAGTTCCAACTTTGGCTTCACCATGGACCAGTTGGATGGCACTAGAGAGGTTTCTTAAGTTCTCTGTGCCTCAGTTCCCTCATATATAAATATAGAAATAATAAAATGTAACCCATATGGTTGGTGAGAAGTAAATTAAATACTTACAAAACGTTTAGTTCAGTGCTCAGAATATAGTAAATGCTCGATTAATGGCAACTATTCAAATCTTTATTTATTCAGCATAGCACTTGCCGAAAGAAGAAAAACTGAACACTTTGGAGCAGATAAAGATAAATATGTGGTTTCTGTATTCAAGGTCCATAGAATCTACAAGATAAGAGAGATACATAATTATGCAGCTAAATACAAGGCAGCCAATGATGACAAAGACAGAGAAAGGCCAATAGAAAAGGCCAGTATATACAGAAGAGAAATATGAGACCCTCTAATGAAAGAGACAATATTGTATCAGAGTTTATAGAGCATCTACAATTGCTGGGTATATTCTAGATATACCGGGACTGAAGAAGAATCTCACAGTCTAGTGGTGTTTTATGGCCACAAATCAGATTATAATATCACAAAAACATCTTTGTTTCCTTCTGAATACACCCAAACATATCTGGTGGTTTTTCTTAGTGTTAATGCTCAGATCACCACACCCCAGTGATCAGTTTGGACACAGCTATGACAGCACACTGAACCCTCACCTCTCACGGCATCGTAAGTCCCCAGCATTTTGCATATCATTTGTATTTGTAAGAATTTTAAATTAAAGAGTATTTTGTGAGGATAAAGGCCCATATGGAAAGTCAAAGAGGCCCATATATGTCATATAAAATCTTAAGAGGTATTCCAGGAGAGTTATCATATACTCAAGATGATATCATACTTTTGAATTATTATCAGTAGTTCTGGAAGATTTAACAACTGACTTTGGGGGATCCCTGTGTGGCGCAGTGGTTTGGCGCCTGCCTTTGGCCCAGGGCGCGATCCTGGAGACCCGGGATCGAATCCCACATCGGGCTCCCGGTGCATGGAGCCTGCTTCTCTCTCTGCCTGTGTCTCTGCCTCTCTCTATCTCTCTGTGACTATCATAAATAAATTAAAAAAAATTTAAAAAAAAAAACAAAAAACAACTGACTTTGTTACTAATTCCACACTTTGGGTCTGTCTGACTCTGTCACTCTCTCCTAATTCCACACTTGGATAGTCAGCTGCTTGACATTCCATTTGAATGTTTCACTCTAAGCTAAAATGTTAAAGTCTGAGTTGGATATCTTTTTCTCAACTAGCTCCTGCTCCTCTTTCCTCTACATCCATTGATGGTGCACCATTTTCCTAGTCCTCTAGAGTCTAAACAAGCACTACCCAACAGAAATATGTTTATTGCATATGTAGTTTTACGATTTCTAGGAGCCACATTAAAAGTTTTAAAAGAAACATGTTTTTCTAATAATTTTTTATCAAAGAATGTAAATATCTCATTAATTTTTATATTGATTACATGTTGAAATGCTGATATTTTGTATATTTTGGCTTAAATACAATATTTAAAATTAACATGTTTCACTGTATCTCAATTTATTTATTTTATTTATTTATTTTTGTATCTCAATTTAGACTAGCCACAGATTAAGTGATGAATAAGCCAATGTGGTTGTGGCTATCATATTGGACAATGCAGGTCTAGACCTTATAGTTCCTTTCATTCATTCTCTCACTCTCTGTAGCCAAACACTTACCATGTCTCTGCAATATCTCTCATAACTGTCTTTCCATTTCCACTCACCACATTATTTCTTTATCTGCTAAGCACCTTAATTACTTCACAAGGCCCCATCTATTCTGTTTCCTTCTTCCAATCCATCAGATAAACTACTGCAGGACTGTCCCAAAGTGCTATGAAAAAAAAAATCAACGGCTCCCCATTACTTACCAAAAAGTACTCAAATGCCTTACCCTAATGCTCAAAACCCTCCATAAAATGCCCCCTAATCATTTTACAATTTCATGTTTCATTGCTTCCCTTGCTTCAGCTAATCCAGTCTATGGATCATACCCCTACATTACTAATTCTGTCCCTTTGGTCATTGACCCGCATCTTCTGCCTATTAACATTTTACCTTTTTTTTTTTTTTTTTTCAGAGTTGTTGTTGAGCTCTACTCTTTCATTAATACTTGCCTGTTCTTCCCAGCTGGATGGTATCTTCTCATTCTTTCACAGCACAATCCTTGTAATTTATATGTAAATCATACATTTCCTCACCTTGTCTGGGAGCATTTTCCCAATACCATAATCTTCATTTTGGCTTCTCCTAGGTAACATCAAACTGTATATCCAGAACCATTAAGCCTAGGTCTTTGTTCTTTTTTATAGGACACAAGTTTATAAAGCAGTAGGCCAGTAGTATGTACCAAAATATAAAAGCTTCTTCAAAAGAAATAAAACCAATGGAAATAAATTGTTAAGTACATAAGTGAGAGCAGCAATCATTTCAGCCCATTTGTCTGAAACGTACTCACTCCCTTAGAGCAAATTCAAAGAGGGAAAAACAGCACTGTCTAAGCTTTTGGACCCATGCCCAGGATCCTTTTCTAAATATAGAAATAGATATTTAAGTACCTGGTGCCTTTGTACCCACTTTCCAGGTTGCCTCTGTGATTCTCCCTCCCTACAACATGACTCTTTCTTATCCCCAGGCAGAAAGTTCTCTCCATCTGTACCAATCGCATCAATTCAATTCCATTCAATTATGCAAGGATCCAGGAAAGTGGACATAATTCAAACCAGAGACAGTGAACTACTAGGTGTTTCAGATTTTTCCCCCAGTTCCTAATAGCCTATAACTATAGCAAAAAGGAGAGTTTTTAGAGTCGGCTTATTTGAAAGCTAAACAGAGACAATTGCTGGTTTATTTAGTCTCTTTATTATTTAATATTGATGGTGAAAATTTCTTTGGAGAGTTTGACATGAGGAGTTTAGCCTGTGTGTCTTTATTATAAAAATAGGGCAGTCAGGATAAGATTCCGTGGTAAGGAGACAATTTCCCTATTCACAATAATCATAAACCCAGGTGGTCTTGGTTTCCACAGTGACACCACACTGACACTTGAGCCACAACAGCCTCTGATGGAAAAATGAGTCACTCTAAGAGGTTCCCCCTCTCTCTTGACAGGCCACATCTGGCTAGTGACCCGTGGAAGTGGCCCGGAGCACCTCAGAATGGGTTTTCCCAGGAGAAAGACTGGACCTCCTTCCAGGGAGGTCAAGTGAGGATGAGGTAGTCTTAAGTTGATAATTTAAAAATTGTAAACTATTTTGTATCACAAACTGATAAGAAGGGAAAATGAGACATATATATATATATATATATATATATATATATATATATATATACACACACATACACACACACACACACACACACACACACATATATATAAAACTTCTGTATTTGGCTTCCTCATAAACTATAGAGATAACTACAACCACAATTGGTCAAAGTGGTGCTGTATTTTCTTGTCCATATAAACTTATAATAGATTGATATATCTTCTTTTCCCTTGAGAGGAGTCATGGCAGTCGAATATAATTTGTGTTTATACAGCACTGTTTCCAAGTATTCCTACCTATAAAATCCATGGGGCAACAGGAAGAATATCTTCCAGATAAGCGAATGTTTGAGAGCGTGTCTCACACTATGGAATATAATTAACTGAGAGGACCCACTTCAAAGAATTTTAAGAAAACTGCCACAATATGAAGAAATGCTGAAATGATTTAATCAAGGCTTTATAAAGATTTGTCCTGGTAGAGCTGAATATTTGCAAAATTGATAATAAACATCAGCTTCCAGTAGAAAGAGAAGAAATCTAACTTCCTGCTGTGTTCCACTCGTCTTTGTCCTAACAGATCTATGGAGAACCAATAGTGATGTCTGCTGCTACTCTATCCTAATGGAAAATTATCTTTGACTCTGAGATTTATACTGACAATATTTGAATAAGTCCTAAACTAGAATGAGTTCTATCATGTGTTCTTATGACTCATGCTGCCTAAAAAACATTTTGAGGTCAATTTTAGTGAAGAATATTTGCCAGGAGATTAGAATGTCTTCCAAATACTTAAGCAAAATTTGTGTTGAAAGGAAATTACTGGAAGAAATACAACTATAGCATTTTAAAATGAGACCTCTGGAATCGAGGGACATAAAGCAACAGCCGATTGTTCATGCCCCTCTCTCCTCTACTTAATAAAGGCACCTTTATTTCACCAGAAATAAAATTTTATTAGTAACATGTCAAATATGTTTTAAAATACAGTTACCTTTCTTCTTCCTCTCAGTTTAAAAAACAATCCAATAAAAACTCTAAATCATGACCCAAATATTTTTAAATGTGAAAATGACATATTTTAGATTATGTAACAGATACACAGTTTCCCAAATAAATGTTGTAGAACACCATCTGCTTGATATTTGAGTGCATTCCCACAGAACTAAATTTCTGCTTTTTTTCCTTCATTAATGGTTTATGACAAATTTATGACACTATATTTCACAATAGCTATATCAACAATTTATGACCAAAGGAGAGCCTGACAAAAATCACTTGGCATGCTCAAATTAGACAATTTGTGCAACTCCCTCATTTACACCAATCCTCCACCCTCACTTAGACACTGACAACTAAAGAGAAACAATGAGTCCACAGCAAGGGGAGGATCTCTCGTGGAATAAAGCTCAAGAAAGAGTTCAAAACAAGAAGTTGAAGATCCAGGTGCCAATTTTCAGCTTATGTTTACCAAATTGTTCAGCCTATGCGTTCATCCACAAGTCCGACTTTAATATAAAACGTTTTTATAAGGTTTTCTCAGATATGGCCAACCAAGAACTTGCCAGATTCTTAACTGTGAACAAAATTTCATCTTTGCTCTAGTGTTACCAAATAAAGCTCCCTTATCTGTGTATAATCAAGAGGAAAAAAACAAGAAGAGAAATTTACCATGTGTCATTTCCTGACTGAAAGAATGGTACATGACTTCATTCATGTTCCTTTTTTGCACTTGGTATAGATAAAATTTATATGAGAAATCATTTTGTATGTATTTTGCCATGTAAAATATTATAATATTTATGGCCAACTTGGGAACTTTTTTATGTTTACTATTTTATCTTTCATTTCTTTAGATTAAAAAATTCTATAGAAAACAGACATAAACACATATGCTCTGAAAGTAATCAGAATATAGGCTTGAGTGTATATTTTGATTTTCAAAGTGTTGTAGAGCCTTACTAGTCAAAGTGTGGTCGGTAGACTAGCAGCACCCTTATCACCTACAAGACTTGAGAAATGCAGATTCTCAGACCCCATCCCAGACCTACTAAAAAGAATTTGTATTTTAACAAGATCTCCAGTGATTTATATGCACAAGAAGATTTGAGAAGCACTAATGTAGAGGAATGTTCTTTATCTACCTAATTATAGAATAATTCCTGGGGAAAGATAGAACTACTCTAATAGGAAAATTTTGTTCAAAATGTTCAACCATGAGTATAACAACTTTTAGACATGATTCACTTAATAAAAACAAAAATACCCAAAACATGTCACATTGCTGATGTATAGAATGAAGTTTGAGAATGGAAAAAGGTAAATTAAAATTCTATATTACATAATAATCACAAACTGCTTGTATTAATTGCACACAATCTTTCATTGTTTCCAACCAAAGGTATTTTCTTTAGTGAAACATAAACAAGTGATAACTATGACATTGAACCCTAGATACATGAAGATTACCTTAGTAGTCAATTATTTATGACTAAATACAATAGTTTTTAAAAGAATTTTATCAAGAAGCTGATGAATTCTAGTTTGATACCCTTTCCTAAGGGAGAGTTCGACCAGTACTGCAAATTGTTGCTTTCTTCTAAGTATCTTTGAGCAATTCAATATCAATGCTGGGGGAAATGGGAAGGTGAAGAATTAGAACCAGAACCTCCACTTACAGTGGACTGCAAAGTCTGGAGGTGGGCTGTGGAGGGAAGGAAGAGCTAGCTCCATAGATGGTGTTAAGAAATCCTGAGGTTTATTCAAGCAGTTCACCAGCAAAAGGCAAACTAAAGAAAGTTGCTCTCCTAACCTTGACTGCACTATATGCAACTCTCAGGCTGTGATTTCCTGATTCTGCTTTTCCTTCAAGGATCTCCTTGACTTTAATATTAGCCTGATTCCCCTATAAAAGAACATGAAAGCTAGAGAAGTGGGAGAGAAGGAATTCTTCTGTGCTTGCACTGGAATCCCTACCTCCCCTAGAACCTCTGTGCCCCAGGAGTGAGTTAGTGCCAGCCACACTTGCCGTCTACAATAGTGGCTTTCTATTATGCTTCCAAGTATGAAATATGTTGCAAAGAAGAATGTACCTTGCTTCCCCTCTAAGATCTAGTTCAGTGGACATTCTCTTCTCCTTGCTCATCTTTGTAGCTGTAAACACTTTTAGAGACACACGTGATAACCATCCCATGGTTTGGAAAAGAGAAATACAGGTGCTACTCTCGATACTTTAAAAACAAAACCAAACATCTCTGAGTTCCTCCTTCATCAGCCAACTGTTTGAGAAAAAGACTGTGAATCATTCACCTCTGTATCCCCAACCCTGACACAGTGTCTGGCTTAAGTAGACGCTTCATAAATGATGGGGATTTAGACTTATTTCCAAGTCCTCTAGCACTGAATTATTAAATCTTGAATTATATATTGAAATCTGATCATATGTTTGAGCTTGTCCATTTATATACAGGCTCACCATTAGTCTTTCTCCTAACTTAATTAATTTCTCTCTTTTCCTTTATTCATCTACCCAGAGAGCTCAGTTTCAGGGATATTTCACAGTAACGTCACATTTCAAATAATACATATGCTAAATAAAATCTAGTCTTATGCATCATTGATGAATAAAAGAAAATATCCATACGTATGATATCAGGTTTGAGGGTGTACAGCAGATACAGGGAAGCAAAAATGAGTATAGTGAGTAAGCAATTTGCCCTCACAATGAAACAACTTTCTCTTTCACTTACTAATACTGTTTTTTAATCCCCCCATACACACATTTTCCTTCCTCGACTCTTCATTTTCCTCTTCTCTCTTTTTAAAATTTTCTTCTTCTTTACTAGGCCTCTAGGCTGAGAACCCACAAGGGTGATCAATATTACCAAGAGCATTCAGATTTCTCATCCTTTCTTACTCTAAGGATGGCTTTTGTTACTAAAGAAAGGATGTCCAAGTTCAAAAAAATCATAACTAAAAAAAAAATCATAACTGGTCTCCCACCTTTTGCTTCTTCCATAACAGAGCATGTGGGATGGGGTCAGCATAGCAGGTCTATATAGAGTCTTTCTATATATCAGTTTCTCATGGTAAAATGACAACAATCATATTGGTTGATTCAGACAAGTTCACATCATTTAAATACAAATTATTTTTTTTTAAGTCAAGAAAACATTAGTCTGCTCCTTATCTATGAATTGTTTATTGGACAAGAAATTAAATGCTCTTAAGGATCTTTTTTAAATAACTTGTTTTGAAATCATTTTTTTTTTAAAAGCATATTCACAAATACCACTGGTTTCTAAGACAGGTCTTTCTCTACACATGAATATATAAATCAGAGAGCTCAGTTAATGATGTCATGAAATAAAACAGACTTTACATCTGTCGCTGGTTCATTGCCCAAGAGTTGTTACTTTGTTTAAGATTTCTGACATACCCTATTATAATTTCACACTTTCTTGGTAATTTTTTCTCTCCCTCTCTATTCTATTCCAAAGTTGCATTTCTAGCCTCAGACAATTTCAATATAGGGCAGTTTTGTAAGTTGCATCAATTTGCACTGGTGTGTTTTTCTTTTAGACTAACCAAATGTTTCCTAAACCAAATCAAACCAAATGTTTCTTTCAGTAAAAATGAAGTTAAAACTATTAGAGAGCTAATTCTATTTTTTTTTTAATTTTTTTTTTTAATTCTATTTTTAAATCATATGTTGTGTAATCATTCTATCTAATTTGGAATCTATTCAATTAATATCCTCATTATTTAAGAAACCTATATTTTTTTAAAATGTTCTTAGAAATCAGATATTTTATAAACAGTGAAATAAAGTTTTTGAACTTTGGTGCCAAATTTTGCCCTTCCATTAATTTTAAAATATTTTTTTCAAAGCTATCTCACCATTCAAACAAAATTGTCTTTAAAAATCAGCCCAAATTATAATTTTTCAGTTTGTTCTAAAGTGTTTTTAATAATTCTGATTAAGCAATTAAATACAAACCTGATACTTTTATCAATTATAGATCTATATCATCTTCAATAACACATGCTTATTCGGGCACCAATATTTAAACCAAAACATCCATATGACTCACCTGATGATTCATTAAAGGGAACAAATAGTGAATTGGAACTAAAAACAAAATTCTCTTGAATAAAAAAAAAAGACTTCTTGGTCACAAGATGGTATTCAATTAGGGAAGGTACAATGTTGACAAGTCACCATATTTAGATTTGTGAAAACATATGATCACCGAAGGCCTATAATATCGTCATTTAAAGCAGTGTCCTTGATTTTCATAATTACATATAAAGTACTCTAAAAGCACACTAGTGAGCAAATCATTTCAAAACTCTTTAACAATGTTCTTCTATGTCTTGTGCAGTCCTTATTTTAGATTCCTATCTTCATCATCAAGGTCTCTCTAACACTCATCTTTGGGTCTTTGGTATTTTCTTGAATATACCTTTGGCACCTAGTTTTCCCAATCTGTTTTATCAGTTAATGATAGTTCTTTAAGTCATATGCTCCATAGAACATAACTCCAGACACTGAAATCAGACATCTCACTCAAACCTCAAAGAACATTATGAACCACTTCAAATAATTTCAGGAATCTATCCAACCTGTTAAATAATTATCTTTCAAATTGCAAAATATAGGGACTTATCTAAATTTTACCCCCAATAGCATTCTGAAACATTTTGTCAAATAGTGAATGGTCAACTATTATACAAAAATCAGTGCAAAGTTTCATTCAGGCAGCCTTAAGTGTACTCTTCGATGAAGAAATAATATCACGTAGAATTTCCACTGTTTTCACCAATTTTTGCAGATAAGATTTTTTAAAATTAAAAACAAATTTGACCTGCCTACCCTTTTCCTGAGCTTCACAGCCTATAAAAATGACATCATAAATAAAATGTAAACTCTTAGCTGAAGGCCCACCACAAATTTTTAACTGACCTCTAGAACTCACAGGTAAGCCCATCTGCAAGGCTCATTTTATTAAATTTTACTTTGAAGAGAAATGTCTATCAAGCCAAAAATAAAATAAAATAAAGTAAAATAAAATAAAATGGATCAGTTTGGAGTAATCTGGTTGTTACATTCAGCAGTTAAGTTGCAATACGTTTGCCCCATCTTGAATTGTCACTCATGGGAAGAGGAGAATGGTGTCAAACAATTATTTGGCACAATGCTTGACAAGCCAAAGCCTTTCAGAAAGAACCTATCTTCCCCTCATTGTTTACAGAAAACTAAATTTGTTCCACCATAATATTCAAGGACACCACATTATCAGCTCAATGTCATTTTTTTTGCTACTTATCACTAAGAGTGGCAGATTTGGAAACAGGGGACTTTAAAGTTTACATCTGTATAAGGTCTCCTTGAACACATCATCTTCTCTTAAAAACCTTTGCCTGTAAAGCATTTATTTGCCACTTTTAATATGTAGACATATTTTCAATTTGGATGATACTAAGGACTGCTGAGTAATAACCAGGGTTCTCTCCACTCAGTTCAGCATGCATGTCATCTTTGATCTCAAGTGCACTGGTAATTAGTGCCTTGTTTTAACATCTTCACTATAAACAGTTCAGGCATTTAGAAACAAAGTATCAATGAACTTAACGGTTACTTTAATTCATTTTATAAATAAGCAACTGAGAATTTTGCTCCAAGTGGCTGCTACTGTAGCCCATTCCATAAATGGCATTCTCCGAAGCATAAGGCACAATATGATATGAATGCAGCTCTTCATAATAAAGAGATTGAGAACAGCATTCCTGTACCATGAACTTCAGCCGTTTTCTTGTATCAGAATAAGCAGTCTTATAACAGGGAGCTTCTTTAAAGTATTCATAGCTCTCTTTCTCCGTCTCTAGATGTATCTTCCTCAGCAAATTGTTAATTAACACAGACCTTCTTAAGTAGGTTTCTGGGTCTTCAAGAAACCTGAGCTTCTCCAGAGAAAGTTTGAGAATGCAAGTCCTGTCCTCAGGCAATATCAGGTGCTGGAAAGCAAATACATCATTATCTACGTGTTAGAAAAATGAAAACTGGAGCTTTCGCTATTGACAAGACTCATAAAAAAAGGAAAAAGTAATGATAAGTCAACCCTTACTTTTGGAAAATACCCATGGTAATCTTGATGTAAATCTTCTTCTTCTGCATATTTTCTCTTAAAGTAGGCTACTTTCGACGTTGTTAATGTATATGTTAATACTTTTGTTGGATAAGCTAAACAAAATAAAATAATGGGAGAAAAGTCAGATTTTACTGTGGTGATGAATATTTTATCATTTAAGTTCTACTTACAAAAAGAAACCGTTGACCTCTGAAAATAAAATTCTATCTTCATTTACTAAGCAATGTGATAAAGTAGTCAGGAGCAATTCTCTTTGTGACCAAAAAGCCTGTTTGCAGGCGATTGCCACTATTCAGATCCAAAACTGATGTTCCAGGTTGGAGAATTATATTTATTTCCTTATACTGTTCCTTAGGAATAAAATACTTACCGATCCCCTATTTAATTTCATGCCGTTTAATGTTAAAATATGCCCAAATTTGAAGCTGATTCACAAAGTTGATGGAAAGAGGTAAATTACCTTTCATCATTTTTTTAAACTACCTAACTTACAAAGAAAATTTCATGTTGCTAGGTTAATAAAATTGATGTAAAATGGTTGGCAACCCAATTACACCTTAAAGAAATAATTATGTATGTCTCTAGACAAATCCTATGAAATGGTCATGGTATGACCATCCTCATAACACAGAGGTCAATCATATAGAAATGAAGGTTTTAAAGAAACCTAGCAAACTTGACCTTGGTATAATATCTGAATGTGAACATCTTTGTTCTTGCCTTTAAACTACTATGGTTATTGCGGATTCCGTCTTGCTTAAGGAAGGACAGCACTGTTCCGAAAGCAGATTTGCAGAAATCATTTGGTTTAAAGGGGGTTCCTAATGTGGACTGTAGGTGGCGCTCATCTCACAGACAACAGGCAAGTTGACCCTTAAAAGCAAAGGACAAGCAACTTCCTCTTAAAAGCGCTGAATGAATTTAGAATACAAACTGAGTCCCAGTTAGTACGTTCTCATTCAATCTCAGGGGGCTGAACCAAAATAAATGCACATATTTATATATCATCTATCTTATTTTTAATCCACATCCTCAAATATTTCTAGGTGTTAAAACCAATTGATTCACAAACTGAGTAGTTTATTAACGTGTTGGTTAAATAAATTTATCATTAACACATTTGATGGTTTTTTCTGTCTTAAACTTTAAAAATCTTAAGTATTAAAAATGTGCACTTCAAGAACTTGTTTGTTCTAGATTTCCTTCCAAATCAGTGGCACCTGTGTAACACTTCCTGCAGCTTTTGGTGGCTGGATGGTTTTCCTAAACCAGTTGGAAAAGCTACATAAATCACACCTAAAGCATTCCAAACTTTCCTTGACACCAATGAAACCCAAAGGATCCCAGAACCCAAAGGAGTTTTCAATTAGAATTGCCATGATTTGTAAGGGCAGTAAGAATTTTAAAGCACTGGTCGGTCTGATCTAAAAAGAGATAAATGTATAAGGACTATTCGCAACTGAATCAAAGACAATAATTGCTACTATATGTATACAATATCTGAATTCAATAGGCTGAACTCAATTTATATAGAGTTTTCAGAGATTTCAAAAGGTTGGGGGGGGAGAACAAAATGGAGTATATTGAAAACAAAGCATTACTGAATCCAGTTTTCTCAGGAGCTGTTTTGTTTGGGGGGGGGTTGTTTTTGTTTTTGTTTTTTGGGGTTTTTTTGTAAACCACATTTTCTTACATGTATTTTTAAAGAATTTAATCAAATAAATAAATAATAAATTTAAAAATCAAATTAAAAAAATTTTTTTAAAAAAGCTTCGGGTTATTTTGTGATAACAATTAATAATTGTGACTGAATTCTTAACTGTTTAAGTAGTTGATGCTACAGTGGTTCTCAAATGTTGGAGAACACCACAATCATCTGCAAGGCTCTTTAAAATACAAATTGCTGGGTCCCACCCCCAGAATTTCTAATTCTATAGCTCTGGACTGGGAGCAGAGAATCTACATCTCTAACAAATTTCCAGGTGATGCTGGCTGTGGTTGTGGAGACTGAATTTTGAGAGCCTCTGTACTACAGCCCTAGACAGGGATGGTAGTTGCAGTCAGTACAACAGCAAGTGGAAAAGCAGAACATTCAGCCCATCAGCTGATTGCTTTATCTTCAGAATGCCAAGCAATCAGCATGATTGATTTTTGTTGGTGGTAGTGCCCCTATCACAACATTGGCTACATTGGCTTCAGTGCTGTAGCATCATGAGCAAAGCCAGACTGCCTTTTAACTAAGTAGTGAAGGAAGAATGAGGTCACTTTTCAACATAAATTCTGGCTTCACATTAAGAAGTATCAATGACTGTTATTAGCATTAGAGCTAGACAGGTCACTGCTTTTTTTTTTTAAATAAGGTCCAGTGGATTATTACAGTAGGAAAGGATTGATGAAAGCCTTGGAAAGAAGAATGACTTTACCATAGCAAACATTTTCATCTCTATCTATTTTGGTTTTTTTAACATCTGCTCATTTTATTTTCCAAAGGAATGCAATGTCTACAGCATTTTTTTTAAGATTTTATTTATTTATTCATGAAAGACACAAAGAAAGCCAGAGACACAGGCAGAGAGAAGCAGGCTCCTTGAAGGGAGTCTGATGTGGAACTCGATCCCAGAACCCCAGGATCACGACCTGAGCCAAAGGCAGATGCTCAACCCCTCAGCCACCCAGGCGTCCCAATGTCTACACCATTTAAAATCAAATAAAAACCTTTGAATGAATGACACAAAGCAGGACAAGTGGCAGCTTAGAGAGCTGAATGTCAAACAAACCAGGTGATGTTCTGGGGAAGGTATTTTTAATTCATAGATCAAGACCAAAAAATTGTACTAAATGTCTCCAAGTTTCATTAATTAAGATCCTGTATGGCTGTATTGGAGCTTTTAGCCTCAGATACAGCAGTATCAGACCCAGAAAACACAGTATATTCTCAGGGGTCCAGATTTGTGTCTTGGCTCCATGGGCAACACACTCAGCCACTTAGTTTATTGCTCTTAAAAAACACCCCCAAGGGTTGTTGAAATGCTGAAAAGCTTTCACAGCTGGTATTGGTTTGACAATTACCTCCTTGCAGGCTGTTTAGCTATTTGCAATGTTTTTGGCATAAATGTTTTTGGAGGATGTTTTTAGCCACTTTGAGGCTAAAATATATAGCAAACATAAGTTCCTACATCTGTTTTCTTGGCTGGATTGAAACTCAAAAAATTCAGAGCTGGAAACTAATTTATTGGCTACCTGAGTCAGCCTCCAAAGTTTACAGATGAGGAAACTGTGGCTCAGAAGGGCTCCATGATTTACAATAGTTGTATGGCTGAGTTTAGGTTTTGAAGTCAGGTTAAAGTGGGTTTGAATTCCAGCTCTGCTGTTTTTAGTTGTATGGCTGTGAGAAAGTTATATAAACTCTTTACAAGTCTTGTTTGTAAAGTGAGGATAGAAATAACACTGGCTCATAGGACCATTGAAATAATTCATGGGAAATGGCTGGCACTGTGCTTAGCATATAGTAAGCACTCGATCAAATCCGAGCTTTATTAGTGCCAATAGGCAGAGACCTATCCCACAGACATAAATCCTAGCCTGGCCTCCTGGGTCTGACCCTAAGATTCTTTTCCACTGCCCCTCCTCCCGGAGATACTAGATTGTAATTGGAGAGTTAAAAGACTACAAAGAAATATTTCAAATGGTCAAGGAAAAAAACATAGTACAGGTGCTATAACAACTCCAACAAAATGTTTCTGGATTTACTGCTACTGGTCATGTGTTTGGGGTGAAGGAAATGCAAACGGTTTTTGAAACATCCTGATAGTCATTTGAGGGATTAAAGTTACTCTAGATATCCAAAGAAATGTGCCTGTTATGATCCAGTCAACATGTGGAAATCTGTTTATATCATTCTCCCATACTTAAAGAGCCAAATTCAACCCAGCTTTGACATAGAGAAGAAGTAAAATGACTTTGTGTGTTCATTTTTGTGTCCTGAGTTTTGAGAACAGGATATAAATTATAAAGCTGAGTTAGGCTGAGCCTGTATTTTGAGTAGAAAGGTAAAATGGTTAATTCTGACTTGGATATTCAAATCATTTTTAACTCTGTAACCCCCCGGGGGCATATTAAATATCTGTGCCCAGCTCAATGTATTTCATAGTTTCAAACTTCAAGAAGCAACAAATGAGAAGTTACAGAACAGAAATGACCACCTCTGTCACTAGAGCTCCAGCAGAACAATTTATACACATTTTTAAAATAAATGTTTCAAATGTAATTATAAACGATTGCTCAAGCGCTCTTCCTATTGTTCTGCTCCTGCCTCCAGACAACCAAAATCCTATTATTGCACAAGTGATTTCATTAGGTACACGGCCTAGGGGCAGTACATTAAGGAAAGATCATCAGCAAATTAATTTACAAACACTTTGAGAGAACAGACAATAATAAAAGAACAAGACCTGTCATGGCAATCCGTTCTTTGTCTGAGACTGAAAAGCCTGAGAGATGGTGAAGAAATGATGGGTTTGACATATCTTCATTTTAGTAACCTTTCTATTCTCTTCCCCACAACACTTTAATCAATAACCTGCAAAAACTGATCCTGCTATTAGATATGTGCATCGGTAGCCATACACAACAGAAGAGTCTGATCAATGGGGAGAATAAGGCAGGGTCTAGCCTCAGATCCTCAACTGACTCATGTGATGGACAAATCACTGGCCTCGACTTCCAGTCTCTCATTGATTTCCCTTGGCATGGTGTTAGCCTGGCGTGAGCCTTCAAAAGTACATGTCTCTACCCGAGTAAATAATGCTTTGCTAGTTGCAAAGCTTGCAGACATCCTTCCTTAAAGGCCACGACCACTTTTGTTTAGAAAGAGCTATCTGTCACCGTTAGCTGCATCCTTCAATCTTGCTACATGGCTTAAAATATTTCAATAGGATTTCTGGCATGGTTCCACAGCAGTAGTTCAAATCCCAGCTCTACAATTCATTTGCTTAGTGACTTTAGGCAAAGTATTTAACCTCAAAGAGCCAGAGTTTCCTCCCCAATTAAATGGCAAAACAATATCAAACTCATTGAGTTATATGTAAATTGAGTTAGGTGATGTTTTAAAAGCACTTCCTCAGTGCCTGTCACATTTCCTCATATTTTCTGCTCTACAATAAAGGTTAGGTATTGTGAGTGTAGTGATCTCATTTTAGAAATCACAAATATGTGTCCTATGAGGCAGCACTGTGTTTCTTATAGCAGGACATCTGTCCTCTCTTCTGTGTTAAGCACAAGAGCATGAAACATTCACAAGTCCTCTCAAGAAGGTAGATGGAGGCAACGTTCAAGGCTGTAATGCTGCTCTTTCTGTAGACCTGTAGCTTTGTGATAGCAAGATTCCATCGATTTTATTCCACAAACCCCGTTGCCTGGCACTCTTCTAGATAACATATTCTATGGAGCAGAACTCAGTGCCAGTTTTTAGCTCCAAATCAATGGAACAATCTGTTTCTTCAGATTTATCATCCACTCCAAGCAAAAGATTGACTGTGCTAGCAGTTGAGAATTCCCAATAAGTTGTGGCTCCTGGAAAAGTTTCTTGGGAACTTCCAGGGATACTGACAGGAAAGGAGTTAAAAAGTTTTCCAAGACCAGCAGCATTGTCTGGAACTGGATTCCATGTCCCTCAGGATATCCCCAAGCATAGGCATGGAATATGAAATAAAATAACACCCTTCCACAGCCTGCCTATCTTGTTCCACTGCTGAGGGTCTCTGAACCAGAGAACATTATTAAATGGGATATGACCAGCCATTTGGTGCATTTTGCTGCACCAAAGCCTAACTTCTGCCATGATCTGGCCCTATTAATGATAGAGACCAAGGGCAGTAAGTTTCATGGGTAAAATTTGTGCTTTAGCTCCCCTTAGAAGTGCATTCCTTGTTTTGAAGTTTGATGCTCCCTTTCACTACACCTTTCACCTTGGAAAGTGGGGATGGATTAGAAAGAAAATTGACAAAGAAATCTTATTGCTAGACATAGGTTCCAAGAAATATCTTACCGATAATGCCTAGGGAGATGTAATAATTTCCTTAGATACCCAGGTCTGTTGCTCAGACAGGAGGGTTTTTCAATCCCTCACAAGTGGACTCCAGAGATCTTCTGAAAAACAGCTCATCTATATCACCCTCATCGTCTTCCACTTTGACTACAATCAGCTTTGGGTGTATTGCTGAAACCATTTAGCCAGGTATCCCAGAAGGGAGGTAGAAAAACATAAGATGGACTAATCATTAACTTTACTCACTAAGAATATAGGAGACTTTGCCCTGGAGTTGGGTGACTCTCCACCTTCACTCATTTGACTGATTTGTGTTGCCACCCAGAGTTGCTCTAGTGATGAAATGTCCTTCATTCACAGGATACTTTCCTTCTAAAGACTATAGGTGCCTCGTTAAATTTCATTGTGTTCAAATGAAGCACTACACTTCAACTAATAGCTGGTTTTATCCCTCACATCAGTCGTGGTGAGCTGAGCCATAGGGCAGTAAACTAAGCAGCATATGCAGACAAAATTAAGACTCTAGGCTCTTAAGCTGTGATTCTCTTTGCAATACCCCCAACTTTTCTTGACCTTTGTGACCCATGCTTCTTTTTAACAATCATAAAAATAATGCATACTCTGATACACCACCACCATGGAGGGGACTTCACAGCCTCAAACCTGTCCCTCCTCTCCTTCTAAGCATCACTGATGTGCAGAAGACTTCTCTACCTGCCAAGAAAACTTTTTATTGCACTTTATAAGATGAAAAACCTTCAAAGTTTCTAACCATAAAGCTATATTATAATACTGAACATAACACTAGCAAGGCCTTAGTGCTTTTTATTACTGTCCCCTTTCTACCCCTCACTGAGAAATACTGCAGTAAACTAGATGGCTCTGTCATTAGCCTATTAACATAAATGTAATTGGGAAAAATTCTGAAAATAATTATGTAGACTAAAAAGGGGAAACATTAAAGTAATATATTGACCCTAGTTAAACAACCTATTAGCAAGGTGGGAAGTGGGGGATGAGGTGGGGCTGATGACGAGGAACAGCTCCTCCTCAAAATGACAGGTGTACTTCTTCCTCAGTTTTAGTGGTGAATATACATGGTCAATTTACCCCTCTGCTTCTGAAATCATTATTTTATTTTACCTTCCTCTAGGTTTCTGAAGCATATTGCTTTGACAAATAGAGCAATCTGAATTGGTTATGCCTCAGCTTTAGAGCTATTGTAAGAGTGTCGGTGTTTTGACAGCTAAAGCCAGCTGGCATAAGTCCTCAGTGCAGAGCCCAGGGCTCTGGCATCTTAATCAAACCTTTCATGTTTCAAAGCATCTTCTAAATCCCAGGAAAGCAACACGACATAAAATTAAACATGGAATGTTCATAGACACATAAACACTTCCAAATAGAATATGGAAGGAAAAACTGAAATTAAAACTTGGTTTCAGTTTTAACCTGCTTGATCTCAGCCTTATGTAAGCCTCATAGCCCCAAGTACACCTCTCTTTATAACTCGTGGTATGAACAAGTACAGCTGGCATTCCCATCGACAAGAGCGGCTAGATCCTTAACTTACAAATGGGTGGAATTTTTTTTCACTCTTCCTTAGGATCTACCGATGTCTGTAGAAATAATGCTTATATTATAATGATATTATCTGATTTATTTTTATTTATTTAAAGCTAACTGCCATGATGACATTTTCTGATGAATGACTTGAAGCAGATATGTTCATCAAGATTGCACAGTATACATTCTGCACATTATACATTCATGATAGAATCAAAATTAAAATTTAAGAACCCTCTTCACTTGACCTTCTTGATTGATATAGTGGTCTCAATGAAAGGGCAAACCTGTTCATGTAAATTAAAGGGCACTGAATGATTTTAAACTCCTATGCATATTACATAAGAGATAGGATGCATATAAATTACTAATGCACAAGACTAATGCATAAACATGAACTAATACTTGTGGCTGCTTTATTCAAACTTTCCTCAGATTGATAGCATGACTAAAACTCTACACACCACTCATGGCAGATGACAATAAATCTTATTGGTCTCCTTGGATTTGTTTCTTATCATAAAATATAGTAGTTATAATGGAGGAAGGAAAAAGGGTGGTGGTACTAAAGGCTAATGATGGCTTAATGGTCATCTTCAATGCTTAAAATTATTAAAGATATTTCACTAAGTGACTATGAAGACCAGTACTTTTAAAGTCTCACGATAATCAAAAAAACTATACAGCTAGACGAGAATAAATTTTCAAATAGCTTTCTAAATAAAATTGTTCAATTATTTGTTTTTACAAAGAGAGGTAAAATCAAGGAAATAACACAGCATGGTATATTTTCATGAACATGACTGCAATTTGCTAGGCTGGTTACCTACAGGAACTGCACATGGATAGCTCAGCACACTGGTGAAAGTTAAACACAGCAGTGGAGGGCTGAGCACTCATTAAACGACTGTATTCAGTCTTGAAAATTTCGTTTGAAATACTTGACACTCCATGGGTTTCTATCATCATGGCCGTAACGCAGATTAAATTTTTAAAAATCACCATGATCTCCTCTTGCAACTTGAAGAGTTCTCTTCATTTCCTTCATTCAGACATGCACCAGTTTGCTCATAGGGCTTCCGCTTGACATGCTCCCCAAGGCAAGCTGCCTAATTTGGCCCAGTCTATTCACATGGGTCTTAGAGAGGAAAATCTGCCAGCCCACAAATGTCCTTTCTACAGAAAACCTCTATTGACTTCTACCCAGCAACCATCTATATACACAACCCCTTATATTGATCTTGTAAGTCATGGTAATGCTACATTAGCATTTATTTCTCTGGATACATATTTAAACAGTAATTTCTTTTAAGGTAGTGATTACCTGGTAAAGCTGAATCAATCTGAAAAGTGTATTTCTAGGACAGCTTGAGAAAATCTGGTGAGAGTTCCCCTTTGCACAGCAAGCATTTCTCACAGCCTCAGGCTCATGAATGGCTACCTGAGATTTTGAAACACGGAGACAGATGCAAATAACATTGGAAGAGTCAGGACGGCCCTCACTTGAACTGGTTATCATGTCAGCAGAACCCATGCAATAGGAGGACCCTATCTAAGATGTTCAAGGTGGGGCTGTTCTGGACCAGATAGATAAATAGATAAACCTTCAAGCACACACAATTATTTTGGTGTTCTCCAGATTGAATTTTAAACATAAGGGATCTATAACTATCCTAAGAAATTTGCAAATAAGTGAATAACTGATTTCACCAATCATTTACGGGAGGTCATTTTGGGGAGATTATCAGCAGGTTGATTTTTTGGAAAAATCACAGTCATATATACTTAATTTGTTTTCAAACACCAGATTTTGCATAATTTCAAGAAAAATTCTCTCTAAAGTAACAATCCAGCCGTTAAAACAGTAACTCAATCATTCTCTGTAAGACACACTACTTCTCACAGGATTTGAAATAGCCAAATGGCACTTTTTCTTTGAAGAGAGTTTTTCCTTAAAGGGCCATGCTGTACTGCACCTTTTCTACATGGATGTATGCTTACAGATCTCATCATCTTCTATATTTAGAGAGATGAGCTTTCCAAAGGAAGATAGGCAGCCAATGAGGAGGATCCCATCAAAAGAGAGGTGAGTTACTATGGTTACTTTTCAGGAGATTGAGTAACAGTGAACGGCTGCTCCCGGCCAAATGGACCCTTTCCAGAGCAGGACCTAAAAAGATTGTTGCTCTCCATACGTGTTGATTCCATTAGTCTAGACTACACGATGTCATTTTAGCCCTAACCACAGGCTTTGCATGGGTGCCTACTGCTCCCAGCTCTCCTAGCCACACATGGGCAGCGAAGTCAAAGGAAAAAACAAGGAGGGCTGAAAACTTCCGAGCACAAACCTAGTAACGACGGGCATGGGGAATCCTCGAGAACCAATTTCACGATTAAAAAAAAAAAAAAAAGAAATCAGGTTATGCGGGACCACCCCCTGGCCGCTTTTCAATGACCGAGGGCAGAGTAGGATCCCAGAACAGTCCCTGGCCCTCACCCTCAATGAAATGGGTCCTTTCTGAGCCTTATTGTGCATAAGTCCAGACATACCTTGCGAGCTGGGTCCGCTGACCAGGAGATGGGCGCATGCACCTGTTTCGTAGAGGCGCGGGGCTCGGGGCTCCCTCCCGCGTGTGCGGAGCTGTCACTCTACAGAGGGGCGCTGACGGCGGCGGCGGCGGCGGCGGCAACTGCAGCTCGGCGGGCAGCCCTGGCTCCTGCAGGTCCGTCCCTCCAGGCTCTGAAGCGCCTCTCGCTCGGGGTTCGGAACGCGAGGCGGGCGCGCAGCTGTTCTCCGCTCGCATTGGACCAGAGGGAGCAGATGTTACCCGGTTGCTAGGAGCGTTGCTAGGAGGCGATGACGCCCCTCCACAGCTCGGAGCAACTTTCCTGTAGGTCGGGTGCGCTGGCGGGGGCTGCTGGGAGCTGGGTTTGAGAACTGCAGCGAGGAGGGGCAGCGAACAAAGAGCCCCAAACCGGGGGGCCGGAGAGCTGGGGAGCTGCGGGTGGGGGAGGGTCGCAGCTCCCGTGGGGCCGGGCGGGTGATGGGGCCGCTCCTCCCCAGCCAGTGCCACTCGCTGCGGGGCAGTAGCTGGGCGTCCCCTGGGGTGAGAGGGTTTGGGATTGGGAGTGGGACGGCACTTTCAGCAGAACTTGGGTCGGTGCCTTTCCAACACTGAGACCCACTGGGATGCTCTGCGCCTTGGGGCAGGACCCTGGCAGGAAGAGAGATGGAGGAGGGTGTGTGTGGCCTGGGCTGAGGCGTGCGGGATAAGGACTATAGGAACTTCTGCCTTCTGGGACTCTCCTCCCCAGCGTGTTTCTGTTTGTGTCTGCACAGTTGATAGATTTTGAAGAGGGAAAAACTAACCCATGAAAATCAGACCAGAGTCTCATTCCTTTACTGGGTATGGCTGCCAGTATGGTGCCAAAGATTTCAGAAAAATGCCCCTGTGGAGGGTCAGACATTCCCTTTATGGAGTGAGGAAGCCTTCGTTTTGATCCAGTGGCTAATTAAAAGTTCAGGCTAATATGTAAGTTTCTTTAAACTAAAAAATATACAAAACAGAAGGCTCTTTTCACAAAGGAAACTGGAGAAGGTATGCCTGTTTCAGTCTATTACACTGTAGTATAAATTCACCCAAAGGATTGTATTGTCTCTGATGCTTCACTCATGGCCTGCCCCCACCCCCACCCCCTTTTTTTTTAACCAATGCTTTTTGCTGTGGTTGTTCAATGGGGTTGTTATTCTTGGAGGGAAGGGATGATGAGAAGGTCAATGTGGACAAATCCAGGTAGCCAAGGGAGCCAAATTAAAGAAAGAAAAAATGACCAACCTAGCAGAAGACGTTTGTCCAAAGGAAAGAGGGAATCCCTCAGAGAAGGAATCTTATTGAAGAAGGATGTACACCACTTCCCTTGTTCCCTATAGGGTCAGGCCAGGGCCTGAGAGGAAGAGAGCACCACTGGGAACCAATTAAAAAGAGGAGTTGCCATCTTCAGAGCCAGGGCAGGGCTGCCATGTAGTGCTGTGTTGAGTCCTGCAATGGCAGACATTTTGCAAGGCTGGAGGGCTACACAAAGTAGCCCAACAAATCTCACTGGCCACTGCCTCTTCAGGTTCCCAGTACCAACTTAACAGCTATGACCAAACTTGGAGTTAACAATTTGTTAGCCCTTAGATTTAAGAAGCAGATAGCCTTATGCTCATAGTGAACTTAGTTATAGGAATCCCTTAGCAATGTATATCAAATTGTCACAGGTACACTTTAAATATCTCATGATTATATTTATCAAATATACCTCAAGGTCCAGGCATGCTTTTTTGTTGTTGTTGTTGTTGTGTTGTTGTTGTTATTGTTCCTTGAATGAGGAGGGTTCTCACTTCTCTCCGGCATTTTGTATATGCTGTTTCTTCATCCTTAAGGTGCTTCCCTTTGACCTGGCTTACTCCAACTCAGCTTTCATATCACGGCTTAAATACCACTCCCTCATAGTGGCTTTCCCCTCACAGCTTCCCACTGGCTGGGTTAGCCTCCGAAATTACATTTCCAAGTCATTCTACTGGTCCCATTTCACAATACTCATCACACTAGGTGTTCAGCTAGTTCTACCTTGGTAATGCTGTGCTTCCAGTACACAGGGCCTGGTATATCAAAAGTAGTCATGAGCACATGTGAGTGCACGGAGCCTCCCCGCCTGGCTCAAAGTCCCTTGTTTTTACCTTAGCTGTGTAGCTGTCAGCTAGTCAGCTTGTCAACTCACACAAGCCATGGGGGCAGCCATGAGTTTCTGTCCTTTTATTTAAGTAGAGGAAAGGGGGAGAACCCGTTTCATAGAAGATTGTTTTCTGCCCTTAATAAGACATTATGTTAATAGAGCAACTTCTTTTCCTTCTTAAAAGCATTTTTATAAAGGTCTGTACCTGGATTTTACTGGCATTGAGAAATTACCTCAAAGTTCTTTATATATTTTCCTAATTGTGTTCTCTCTGTATCCTCCAAAGTAAGTATGATCCTCTGAACTGAGTTGTTTCAACTTTCCTTAAAATACTCCTCTACCTCAGGTAAAAAGTAGCCTCTGTCATTACATGCTGTATCTCTATGGAGCACAAAATTAAAAGTTAGAAAAAAAAAACCCTCTTCAGAGAGTAGCTAGCTAACTTGACCCATATGGACAGCATTTCTAGTATAGTTGAACAGAAGAGACTAGGAAACCTCCTTCTCTGTTGTCAATATAACTCACAAAATAATTGCCAAATCCCCTCTTCATCTGGGACCACCTCAAGAAAAATAACAGATGTGAGAAGACATGATGGAAAAGTCAGGGTAATCTCAAGATCATGGAACTACTTGGTGGCAAAGACAGAAATCAAGCACAGATATGAGTTTAATCTTTACTGGACTATTTATGTCTGCAGATACAATTTTATGAGTACTTCAATTTTCCTGGGAAGTGATCAGAGCACATCTTCCACTAAATATTTTGGATTTTAAAATTAAATATTTAAATACCATACAGTCCACCTTAGAATCCATTTAAACTGTAATCATCTCACTCAAGACAACCCTTGAATCTTGTCCCTCCTTGAGATGATCACAGATGTAATGCTAATCCTGTCTCCTACCCCTTATCTTTTTGCTAAAAAGAATGAGATGCTTCATTATGTAGTAGAATGCATATTAAAATTCATCTGGACTTCAAATTATCACCCAAGATTCCTCTTGAGCCATGTCTCTGCATTTCCCTGGAGAGACTCTAAGGAAACTGTAAAGAGACTATGGAGTTCACAAGACATACAATGTGATTTGATTCATCAATAATGTTACTCAAGATATTTTTTAATCACTACAAAGGACTTTAAGAACCATAGTCATGGATAACCATCTCAAGTATTTTAACGTTTAAAGATGAGTACATCCCTGTTGAAGGAATGTCAGAAATAGCAATCATTTGTCAAGTTTTTGGTTCTGTAGATTATTTACTTTAAAACTCTATTCCCTCTCCAATATTCTGTTTCTGCTTACAATTTTATATGATTTACTTTGTTTTTTTTTTTTTTTAACAGGTTACGTATGTATCTAGTGCACATACGCATGTAGAAATGCTCCATCCTACTCAGGGCTGTCAGTCTCTGCCCTGTGGCTCTGGAAACATCAACTCAAGTGATCTTTATTTGTGAAAGCACCCCTGAACAGTGTAGAAATGCTCTAAGATAACTAGTGTGAGAAACTAAAATCCTTAGTCAGCCTGTAATGTTCTAGTGTCACCATGGGTTAGGAAGAACTGAAGCAACAAATGAGCTTACAGTTAGCAGGTTTTCTTTAAATAATCGCCACTCCTACAATATTGAAAATAAGATAGTTTTTTAAAAAGGAAAAAAATGTGTGTGCTACTGTGTAGAAGATTCTCACCAAATGGATTCATTTGCCTGTACACACAAACTATAGTTCCTAGCCTTCTTAAATATAGGTGGAGCCATGTGACTCATTCTGACCAAAAGAGTTTAGATGGAAGTGGCAATCATTGCCTCTAAGCCTGGTTCCTTAACTGTACATTTGATTCTCATGCTTTTTCTTCCTCCTCCAATTTGCATGGCCATATATCCCTTCAGAGGCCCTAAGGACTCTGGGATGGCTATCAGTCCCTGAGATGCTACTAAGAAAGAAAGCTGCATGGGCAAAGAACATCTTAGGGAGAAATGAACCTATCTTATGCAGACTCACTGACATTTAGGGTTGTTTATTATAACGAGTAGCATTAATTATTTCAAGTAATTCAATATGCAAAAATGGTAAAAATAGATTTCCCCTGAAACATCTAGAGAATGTTTTGTTTGTCTATTTGTTTTGGGGATGTCAATGATGTTTTTACTGCTATGGAGGTCTGACCATAATAGCTCTGCCCTTGTATTTCTAGCTCACTGCACCACAGCTTTGTAAACATGTTTGAACTGGGTATACACAGAGGGGCCAGGACTCCTGACAAAAGCCTCCCTGCTGAACAATTACGTACCCTTTTGTACAGGATACCTATATTTTGCCTTCTCAGAATCCTCTTCAGGTGCAATTTAGTTATTTCAGGTGATCTTTATGCATTATAGCTCCTTACTTACCCAATATTCAATACTTTAACATTTGAGTTAAAATGTTGATTCATATATGTGTTCAACATAAAAGCCTACAGCATCCTAAAATGAAAATAAATTATTGGGGTCATAAATGTAATATCATTCTAATATATATGTCTGTAGTTGGCATGGTTTTGGAGTTAATGGTTTCTGTATATACTAAAATAAGCAATATCATTCAGACCCATAAAATTTGCATGTTGATGCTGCAAAATTGTATCTTTTTTTAGCATAAAAAATTTCACACGTATACATATAAGCCATCTGCTTAAACTTTATTGATAAAACCAGTAGCAGCAGTTTTACAAAATTAGAATGATTTTCGGTTTTGAACTATCATGAGTTCAGTTGCAGCAGACATTTTGTACAAACTGGGGCTAATACTTCTATGTTTCTGCTTTAAACAAAAAGCAATTCGAATTTATCCTCATGCATTTAAATATCTAATACAGAAATAGTTTTTAGGCTGCATAAAATATGCTTCCAATATCACTGTAAGACAGAACATCTGCTTTAAGCATTATTTGTACCAGAAAAACAATAATTCTTCTAATCACAAACTTATTCTCTATCACAGGTAAACAATTTTAAATTTTCTAACATATTTTCAAGGGTGTTTCTATCCCAAGAGTATGGATATTAAATATTTCCCTGGCTTGCCCAGTAATAACACAGGACATAACAGTACAGCCAAAATACATTAAAACCACTGTTATGAAATCTTGAACATTACAAAAGGTAGAAAGGTATAACAGTTTTTAAGTTTAGCAATTAAAAAAATTTCCAAACCTTTTCCTATACACTAATTATTCATCAATAGAAGTAATTTTAGAAATGGGTGGGTCATTACATTCTATAGCTGTTTGTTTTGGTAACAGCTGGAGATACATTCATGCTTCTTAAATAGAAGACACCGTAAGTCAGTAAGTCATTCTGTGAGGAACACAGGGACACCTATATGGAATGTTCTGAAGATTTCTGAAGTTTCTAACATGAGAGTTCTCAACCCTTTGGAGGAGAAAATCCTTTTTGTTTCTCCCTTGAACTCCTGGACCACTCAGAGATTGCTTCTCTGCTGGAAAACTTTGGAGAAGAAAATATGACAGCAGCCCTATCTAGAAATGCCCATGAAGTAATGGGACAGGTTTGGGGCAGCTCCTACCTTACAATTAACAAGTCTGGCCTGGGACAATGGATTTGCCCATGGAAGCCTTCTTTTGACTTAGAAATTCAAAGGAAGACCAGATTTGAAGCCACATTATGCTAAATTGTCCCAACAAGTGAAATCCATTAAACTATTGACCGCCGTTCACAGCCACCAAAAATTCAGGACAGTTATTTTGCATGTAATTCATTAAAGTAAACATAAGATAGAAAAGATACAGGATAACAATATTAATACATCTCCAGTATCCAGCTGTGAGTTGAACTGAAATACAAAGTACACTCCCTGCTGAGAACAGTGTGCTCCATGTAGGGTAAAATCTCCCCAAAATAGTTACATATGTTCAAAATGAATGAATCATTCACATTTACTTTTTTTTTGCATGCAAGTTCTTCAAGGACACCCATCAAAAGTTGAGATTTAAAGGAAAACCAATAAAATATTTTAAAACAACAGAGTTGCACACAGTATGCATATGGTGAAACATAAAAGTGTGAATGTGAACAACTGTTTCGGATGCCATATGAAGACCAAAAAAAAAAAAAAAATCGAGAGTCAGATTTATCTTGCACTGTGAACACCAAATATTGCTATGAAATCTTGGATGTACCTTGAAAATGTTTTTTTTTAAATCTTTTTTTTCTGGGAGATGATAAATGGTATTTAGGAAGAAAATGATTATATGTGGGTGAGGAAAGTCACTTAGGAGGGGAAAGCTGAAGAAATTTAATTCTCCAAGAGAAATATAATAATGTAGGTTGAAGGACATTTTCTGGTGGGGGAAGTATCTTTCCAAATACTGTATTCAAATTCCATTTTGTGAAAAAAAAAAGTGCTATTCAACTTAATACTTTCCCTGTACTCAAAGTTAAATTGTTCCAAAGAAGAAAGATCTATGTTCAACTCGAAGATTGGCAAGCCTGCCAAAACAATGGATTTACAATTTGTTCCGTGGTCAGGGTATCTGAACAAAAGAATTTGAACCTAATACTTTATTTCTAGCTTCTCAGAGGCACAATGGTTAAAGAGCATTTTGACTGTAACTTTTTGTCAAATAACTGGCACTCTATGAATATAGCTCGATGACTGGCAGAGATCTAGAAGCGTCAATTACTTTGATATATTGACATATAGAACTGATTTCACTTTCAAATAAAAACAAGAAAATATCACACAGCCCTCAAAAACTCTCAGTTCTGCAAAGTGTATTTCCATCTATTACCTTGTTATGCCTGTGACCCCCATACATAGTGAGGACTCTGGTCTGAGTGTTTGTGATATTAATGAAGGAATGAATGAATCTTATAACAACATGGTGAAAACAAGTAAAATGAGTATTACTATTCCCAGCTGACAGATGCAAAATTGAAGGCTTAGAGAACCTGTGACTTGACATTCATTTTAGAGCTCATTAGAGGAAGACTTGGTATAGAACATAGGCCTCATTAATTTTAATCTAATCCAATATTCTTTCCACAACCACACTCATCTCTGCAACAATGCCTCGCTCCACAGGTGCTGCAGCTACAAAGCAAAGGGCAATCAGTGCACATGAAAATGTCAAAATGTTTCCCAGATATTGATCATCAGTCAGGTCCTCCAATTCACCCAGTGTGATTATCAGTGTTATCACTCCAGTATCCACTACTTGTTCATTCAGCCTACGCATTATCCCAGGTCATCCTTCTATTCAAAATTCAGAGTTCCTGTGTGATCCAGATGCTTACATACCACTTTCAGCTAATTTGCACAATTGACTATGACAGGGTGCAATCACGAAGCTTCCTTTCTCTTGGCAGCAGTGGTAAATGTAAAGTCATACAAACTAGTAACAGAAGGTGGTTTTCTGTCATGAATCAGTAATAATGTAATTAGCACTTTTTATCAATGTACATTTAAATCAGTGCTCAACAAGAGAAAACACCACAGAGTCGCTAAATTTGGGGATCATATCCTCATTGCCTTCAGAACTTTCTCTGCTTAGATTCCAACTGTGAAATTATGTAATGTTTTCCATGAATCTTCTCCTCAAAGGTGAAGCAAGCCTAATATCACACAGGTGAAATTTACACCAGACTGGAAATTGCTACATGTTACTTGATGCATCATGTGAATTAATGCTCCAGTTTTCTTGAGAACATGAACATTGGTAAACTGTACACTGGCAATCAGAACCAAAAATAAACGTAAATAATGAACAGACCAGCACATCCAGACAATGAGATATTATTATTATTCAGCGCTAAAAAGAAATGAACTATGAAGCTGTGAAGAGACAGGAAGGAACCTTAAATGCACATTACTATGTGAAAGCAGCCAATCTGAAAAGACTGTATGATTCCAACTATATGACATTCTGGAAAAAAGCAAGCTATGGAGACAGTAAAGAGATCACTGGTTGCCAAGGGTTAGGGAGGAGAGTTGCATAGCCAGAGCACAGAAAATGTTTAAGGTAGTGAAACACCAAGAGTGAACCCTCATGTAAAATATGTAATGTGGATGGTAATGCTGTGCCCGAGTAGGCCCGTCACTGTAACATACCCACTCTGGTGAGGTATTCCGACAGTGGGGAAGGTTGTGCAAGTATGGGGGCAGGGCATATACAGGAACTCTAGTTTCTACTCAAATTTGCTATAAACCCAAAATTGCTCCCAAAAAAAAAGTTTACTGATTTTTTTTAAAAGCAAGTAAAATCACAAAGACCATTATGCTTTTTTTCCTGGAAATAGAGGCCAAATCTTATTTCAAAATATTATCATAGAAATGTCTCGGTCACACTGAAGTATACAAATACTAACTTCTTATTCACAAACTTAAAATAACAAAATCTGCAATATTAAAATTTAAAATTCTGGAAAACATTTTGTATTTCATAATAACGAAATTTAATTTACATCTGCATTAGTATGGTGGCATAGTAAAAGACTGCAATATAATTTGGTGTAGTTGTGAATTAATAAAGCTTATCATGGCCCACAGGGAAATGGCAATATTAGGAAGCTTTGCTCAAGGTGCTACCTGTAAGAAACTTGACAAACTCTTAAGAGAGACATGTGGCCCTAGAATGTGAACATAGTATACAGAAGAGCTTACATGGAAATAGCATTCTTTTGATGTACATACTACTCACCAGTTTTTAGTGGCAGCCTTTTAATATCTTTTCCCCCCAATCAAGGTCCTTATCAAATAAGAGATGTAAACTATTTTATTATGGACCATCCACTGGGGCAACACTAAAAGACTATCTTCAGTACGAATTTAGGCCACCAAAGATTCTGACCTGGAATCATGGATTGAGACATATTTAGTTGATATTTAAGATAAGTTTCTATGGTGGTAAAAATTATAAGTATTAAGTCCATATGATAAACTCCTTTGTCTCCTGTTATGAAATTGAATATAAGAGTTTAAGACTATCTGCCAAGGAAGGGATACTCCCAATGTTGACCTTTACCCATTTTACAGGGATGTCCCAAATGTGTTTAGTGTATAATATCTAGGACAAACATTAATCAAAAGAAATAGATTGGTAAGCAGGAATCTTTGTTTCACACCGTTACCCCCTTATTTGGCAGCTATGGTTTCCACTTCACTCTTTCAAAAAGTAAAAGGTAGCAATGCCTTTTAGCTGTTAAAACATTGAGCTTATAAGAACTGTATTACATTTGTTTGTACATGCCAGGCTCTGACCTGCTTCCTGCTTTATAAAAGATATTCAGTATTCAATTGTGTAAGTGAAAAATACTAAATATCCATCTATTTCAAGCTATAACTCATGTCATTACTGGAATGGAATGCTGCATTTCTTCCCTCAGATATAAAGCAACCATTTATTTTGAAGGGAAGCATAGACTGATAAACAGTGCATTTATTTCTTAACCAGAGGCAGAATAATAACTTCCACTTTCCCTAAATCTTCTCCCTTTCAACAGGGAGTAAAAAAAAAAAAAAAAAAATTACAGAAATAAATTTGGCAAAAATTAAAGGGTAATAAAAGATCTTATTGTTTACCTAGTTTAAAAAATGGAATATTTAGAAATAAAAGCAATCATTGAGCTCAAACTGTTCTACTCATCTACCATTCTCCAGCCCCTATTCCAGAACCTGGGATAAATATACTCAATATCTTTTGAATGAATAAATTTTAAAACAGTAATCAGATCCTTTAAGGGGAAAATGAAGTAGACAAAAATAATGCATAAATATGGTGGTATCAATGGGCAAGCAGCCTTCTTAGTATCCTCAGAGTAGAGTTGGTAGGTAGCATTGCTGCTCAAAGACATGAAGTAAAAATTCCCATGGAGACAGCTTAAGGCAGCATTAGTGAGCAAGGGAGCACAGGTAGTAACATTCAGGGGTGGTTTATTCTAGGAACGTCCACAGGCCTCGATGACTGCCTCTGAGTTTTTTCTATAAAGCCTCAAGCTGTTTTACAGGTTCCACAGTAGCTATAAATACAGCTGATTATTGTCTGTGTGTCTAGGATACTGCTTGGAACCCCAGGGGAAAGAAAAACGCCATAGGAGAGGAAACTCATCCAGAGCCTGCAGGCATCCCCAAAGTCACTTAAACAAAGCCCAAACAGGAACTCCCCAGAGAATACCTTCTATGAAGCAGAGAAAAATCAATGTGGAAACAATGTCCAAAGGGGAAGAGGACAGGCCTAGAGTGTTGTTATTGTTGATTCTGTCTAGAGGTTACATATAAAATATTAGACTTAGAAGGAACTTTAAAAGCTTTCTAAGATGATTCTGTGCTCTCCTTGGACAATTCCTTCTCCAATGTGACCAAGGTCCACTGCAGGTCCCGGCTTCTTAGACACTCTCTCCAATACATTCAGTCAATACATTTCACCTCCTTTCAACAATAACCCATAACAAGGAACTCTGCTTTTTATAGCACATGATTGGATCAACTGAACAATTGTTGATAAACATTGTTTTTATCATGATGACTAATTGCTTCAATGT
Source organism: Vulpes lagopus (assembly GCF_018345385.1). Lineage (NCBI taxonomy): Eukaryota > Metazoa > Chordata > Mammalia > Carnivora > Canidae > Vulpes > Vulpes lagopus. The sequence continues at coordinate 36,565,658 of NC_054829.1, forward strand.
GTAATCACACCACTCCAAAAAGTTGGAGGGGGGAAAAAAGATTTTAAGTCCTGTATTATGCCAAATAGCCTGGTGCTAGACCCAGGAAAATCTGATGAACACATTTTAAATTAATGCAAAACAACCCTCAAATCCTTCTCCTTATATCTAAGGTAAACTCTTGTGACTTGATTTAGATGGAAGCTCTCACTCTGTCCACATGACCAGGAAGGGAAGGAACACACATTCTGAATAACTGTTTCTAGAAATCACTCCACAGTCTTTCAACTCCCATCCATTCCCTGTAACTGCCTACGTGAACTGTTCCCTACGTGAACTGTTCCCGACAAAACCCCTCAGCTAAATGATTCTCTTCTAGTATCCCCATTTCTCCTTAAGTGGAAATCCCAGAACCTGACTCAGCACTTTGGCAACCTGGCAATCTTGGGGTTGTAGGCTCATATTTCCCCATTCCAGAATCACATTTGGTTTAAGACATCAAGTAGTGCAAGACTGGTTCATGGCACTTCGTTACCCTAAACTTGAGGTGGTTTGTTCATGACCACTTCTGCAGATCAAATGTCCACAAAATTCTCAGGAAACTCTCCTTTTTACTCACAGTCTGAACACTTGAACACAACTCAACATGTTTTCTATTACATCAGCAAATCACTCTTTAAAACCCTTTTCAAGAAGGACTTAATATGAACTCTAATAGAATTCCTTTCATTGTGATCTCCTCAGGGAAACAGTGATAAATGACTGGTCCTGAAAAGAATTATCCAGTTAAACAGATGAGTTTTGATAGCTGCATGAGAACAGTTTTAAAAATTTGCCTATGAAGATATCTTTAGTATAGGCTAAAAAATTGTCCATTTTTAAACGAGCGTCAGTGAATGGACGTACCATTTTAAAAAAAATGTTCATGCCAAAGTTGAAATATGTACTCAAATTGTCACCTGACCAACTGTTTTCATTGGTATATGGTGCTCTGTCCATGTCTGAATTGAAGAGAACGGGGGGTAAAGCAATTTACGAAGACGTGCGCAAGCACCAAGGTTTTGCGTCCACTCCAAAGTAAGGGGGTGAAAGATGAAGACTGGTTATTATACATCATTTGGGGTTTATTAAGACTCAATATATCAGGCTTATCTCTTTCTAGGTTACCCCATAAGACTTCTTTTCTTTACAAATTCAGACCATACTTTATAAGTCTACCCTTTTTAAAATATCTAAGAATTGTTTATGTAGCCTTTCTCTGTTACTATTACTTTTGCTAGACAGAAACAAATCTTAAAGGCTTTATTCTTGTTTAAGTATGGTTGGGGATGGGGGAAATTGAATGCTTATTATATGCCAGGCTCAATGCTGTTATTTCATTACCATCTTTAAAAAAAAACCTGATGAGGTAGATATCACTTTCCATTTTCCAGTTGAGGCATCAGGGATACAGACTGGCTAAGCATTTTCTTAAGGCCACACAGCTGGCAGAGTTCCATTCTAACCCAGGCAAAGACTGCAGCCTTGGTCAACTTCATTGAGCTAAACTGGTCTCACTTCCCTCATTTTTAAGTATTTTCCAAAATTCCACAAGTTGTGAAAAAATGATAGCTAGTTAACCTGAAATGTCTTTTGGTTTATTTGTGTACTCTTCTTGAATATATGCCAGTGGAGGCTGAAGGTATCTAGCATATTTATTTATTATTTCATTCTTCCATACTTATGCTATATGATTTGTCTTTTATAGTTTTGCCTAGCCTTTCTTTTTTGGAAAAAAATGATTTTTTAAGACAAAATACTTTTGCCACTTCAGGATTATCTATGGTTTGTGTTTGTTGTGGATCAAATGGAATAGAATAGGCTTTCGCTACAGTTCCCTTAAACTAAGAGGGGACACTGCAGGTGCTTTCTGGTCCTGTTTGTTGTTAAAACATGTGTCTCTATTTGGTTTTATGTCATCTACAAATAATCCTCTTCTCTCACTTTTCTATCTTAACATACTAACTTCTCTGCTGCAAAAGGATAGCCTGGCCTTTGGGGGACCCCACAGTTCAATGTCCACACTGAACCATCAGATTCATAAATTTAGTGGCTATCAGAGAATCACATTTACTAAACTCAATGGTAGTTTCAACTTAAATGATGAGTTACTTGAAAAGAATTTTTGGTTCTCCGATATGAGCATCTAGTACAGCCATAGTGTACACAGATGTGAAGCATAGTGTCTGACCAAGGGGTGTCAACAATTTGTAAAATGCCCCCAAAGCCCCTCTGCTGCAAAGACAGAGGCTATGTTCTCACCACAGCACCTCACACTGCGGAGAACATCAGTGTCCAAGCTCTATCAGTAACTGTCATCAAAGAAAGAGCAGAGTACTGGGTGCCTTAAGTGAAGGACAATGCAGTAACATGTTCTCTTTGCCCCCTAGCAGTCACAGTGAGGATTCTTTCTCGAACTCTGTGCAGGTGGATGCCAAGAGTAATACATCCAACAGCGGTACAAGTTCTTCTACTGTTAAGGAAGGCAAGACCTCCTTCCAACAGCTATGCTACATCAGCATAAACAGGGGCACAAACAACTGCGCATCACACAGGGAGCCAATGAAGGAGAGAGAAGCCAGAGCAGATGCCTGGCTGCCTGGTGAATGGTCCATTTACAAATTCAACAATAGTCAGAGGGGAGCAGGGAGCACCAGAGCCACCACCATGATTGGTGAGACCAGCACTTCTCAATTCAGTGTAAATTACTGTCCTGAAAGAAGACACACTATAAAGCAGATTTGTATAAACCTAGTGCAGCAGTTACCCTCTATCGTAGTATTTAAAAAGCACTGTCTTCAAGAAAAACCATGGAAAGAACTACTCATGTAACAAATACTGGTGCTGCTTTTCTTCAATTTCAAATGTCTCTATGAGATGTTAATTCTTAGCTAGATAAAATAGGCAAAAGGAGCTTTTCTACCACTGAACCAACTAATTATCTTTCATAACTCTGTTAAAAAGCAAATGTAGATGTGAGAGCTCTAGTGAAAAGAAAAACATGCTGAGTGCATTGTGTCTAGACTTTGCCAAGCAAATAAGGGAGTTGAAATGTACAAAATCAAAAGATCTTACTAAACCAGAATTTCAAGTAAATGTAAAAAAAAATTCAGCCTCATATTTTAATGTATCTTGTCATTAGCATTTTATATTTACACAGTCAGTTTTAGATTGCTGTATATTCAAGATGTACATGCATCCTACATGGTGAATAGCACCAACATAGTACAATTACAAAAATTAAAAATGCTTTTCAGGCGTTTTGTTCCTTAAAATGCTGCACATTCCTGCAACAGTCCCATAAACAGACTATCAGAAAAGAGATCAAACCCACAAGGATAGCTTCACTATACCAGAAAACCCTAAAAATTGATGGGTCAAGGCAGCAGAAAATGAAGCATAGGTGATTATTGGGCACCGCAAGACAAGGGATGCAGCAAAACAGAGAGCAGGAAAATATGAGGGGGAGAAATCCAGGATGGTCAGTACAATATATGCAGGTTTTTTTCAAATGTAAATTTTAAAGTGAATGCTGCTTTTATGTTACTGCATAAAGGAAAGCATAACAAGGCTGCTCTACTTCCCTTTAAACACAAGTGCATAAAGAGAGTAAGAGATGTGAAAAGCCAATTCTTTGTGCCGCTACTTAATCAATTGCACTCAGTTCTACTCGATGAGAGCCACACTGCAAAGACCACTCTGCAGTTAATGGATATAATGTTGGAAAAGCACTTTGAGGTCTTCTAAAGAAAGGTAGGGTAAAAACCCAAAGGAGCATGGTTTTATTACTTATTCCCAATAACCGAGCAGTATTAGAGATGAAACTCCCATGACCTAAAAAGAAATTAAGATATTAATTTATTTTGCTAATTCTGATTCTTCCACCTGAAATCACTTCTTCCAAAAATTGGTACTTGAAATCACAGAAGAATTATCCTGTGCCCCCGTCTCTTCTTGTCAGGATAACCATTACATACTGCACTGTAAGGAATAAATATGTTCTTCAAGTGTTACAGCCTACATTTACAATCTGTCAAAATGTAGAGCTGAGGAGGAGTTATGTGTTTTTAACTGTATACATCCATCACTAGCTATCACTCTTCCCACAGACAGCAAAAAGTCAACAATGAAACATAAAAGCTAAAAATAAGTGACTGAGCAATTGCTCAGAAGAGCTGCACATTAGGTGCCACATTACATGTACACACGTTTTTCCCTTTTATTACTGACAATTTAAAGTAATTAAAATTAAGGACTCACATATAAGCAAAAGAAAAATAAACAGGCACTGCACAGATATGTAAAAGTCGGTTGGAGATACAATTTCATGCTCATCACTGTACAAGATCAGTGTTCTGAATGGCACATGCCCAGAATGCACATAGTGACTAATATATACTGCCGCAAATGCCATGGAAAATGACAATTATAGGCACTTTCAATGCTCAACAAAACAAAACAAAACAAACTCAACTCAGTGTCATTTCATACAAGCTGAAAATATTTCTTCATTCACAGGTATCATAACATGTTTATTTTTCAGAGTCAATTAAATCAACATTTATTAAGGACCCATTGTGTACAATTTACTATGCTCTAATGATGGAAGATAATTACATAAAAAAGAATATGGTTTACATGCAAGTGGACATTCAAAATATTTGTATGAGTATATGTCACTGAATATAGAAAAAGTATAATCTAAAGGAGAACATTCGATTCAGAAAATCAACAAATCCATGACTTAAATAGGTTTTTTGTTTGTTTTTAGTTTTCTTCTTATTCTGTAAGAATTTATGAGGTGAGAAAAATAGCATAAAAACTATGAAAATTATAAGTTGGAAATTCTACATATTAAAAGGAGACAAGATGTCTTTCAACAGTATTTTTCAATTGTTTTACCTTCAAAATGATTCATCTAACCAAATCTCATAGGAAACCGCAACATAAATGAGATAAAGAAAGGTATTTAATGAACAAAAATTTGTTTTGTAAGTACGAATTTATAACATTTATTTGTTAGGTAAATAAGGAGTTTTCTTCATAAAGAGAAAAATGTAAAATAGGGGATTAAGGATGACAGTTACATTCTCTTATGAGCCTAGGCATCTTATTCATTTCTGCAGTGGGGAATTTTTGGCACCATATTAACAAAATTCTGATTGATACACATACCTGGTTACAATAGTGAGATTTAACAGCTCCCTTGCAATCTCAGGTGACTCTTCAAGCAAATAGAGACAGCAAGAGAAGCTTCATTCCACTGGCTGAACCCAGACTCAATAATATATTAACACAAATTAACTCATCATCACTGTTCCTAACTGTGGTTAATTTTCCATAAAGTACACTTGACCATGTATGTGGTTTTTTTAAAATTACAATAACTGAACCAAATCAAACCTTGGAGAGACCCAAAGATCCTGCTTAGAATGTCCCAGAGGTTAGTAGATTCTAATACCTATTTGTAAGCCTGTCTTTAAAATGCCTACCAGCATATGCTGGGTTGGTATCAATGGCCATAACACTGGTCACTGGGGCAGATGTAGCATGCAAATGCCTGTTGGCAAAACTAGGATTCGAGCAAGGTGTGCCACCTGCAGATTTGCTGACCTTTGGTTTCCTTCATTTCCTCCCAATGGTCTTGTTCCTCCTCTCCACTACTGTTTTGGCCCAGAGCAATCCAACCAATCATCTCTTTACGCTTCATAGTACGCCTGTTATAAATGGAAATCATCAATGTGACATCAGAGAGCTGAAAGAGGGCCACCTGGAAAACAAAGGTTTCCTTATAGACAGGATTGGGCTGACCACGGCGAATGGACGTCTTACAACGGGACATCTCTTGACCCACAGAATTGAGAAGAAAGAGCTTTCCATAAGTATCTAAGGAAAAAAAACAACAGAAATAAGAAAACACCAGAGCTCTGTTCCACTAGTTTTGCTGTAATATTTACACAGGTTCCAAATTTTTCCTTTTTAACATACTGTTCAGCATCCTTAGGCCTGGTGTTTGCTGTAGGACTAATGTACTTCCCATGAAGGAAAGGGATCATTACCTTCAATGTTTAATGTTTCCTGCAGCCTGCTATGGGTACCTTGCTGACATTCATTAGAAGCTCTACATGTACAAAGGTGTATACATGCATAACCACAATGCTATTTGTGGGCATGCATGGTTCTTAAATAAATAAATAAATAAATAAATAAATAAATAAATAAATAAAATGTGGATGAAGATAAATATGTACATTTGCTCTATGTGTATTTTTCTTTAAATAATCAAAATACTATTTTATGCCTAGATTAAAGAGTATCTTCTCTTCTCACTCCCTACATACAATATTCTTTCAATCATCTTACCCATTCAGGGACAAGTACCAAATCTGTATCTCTGGCCTAGACTTCTCTTCCAAACTCAAGCCATACTTATTTCTTCCTGTGGACATGGATCCCACCCGTGTCTTGTTCATAATGTCCCCAACTCTTAAAAACTTGCTGCTCCAGTATTCCCCATCTCTGCAAACAGTAGCATCATCCACTCAATTATCCAAATCAGGAGTCAGGATGACATTTTTGACAAGCCTGCCTCCTCACCCCTAGCCCAGCCAATCAATTACCAAGCTCTGTTGATTCTGTATCCTAAATAGCATCTAGGGCAGCCCATGTCTTTCCATCCCCAAGGCCCCCTGAACTCAGTGTGCACGGCAAGCTCCAGTCACAAACTTCCATTGCCCACATCACTGCAGGTCTCCCCACCCATCTCCCATCACCAGGCTGCCTAATCCCACAGTCCTAGGGAGCTCTGTAAAATGCAAATCAGTTTATGTCACTCTCACTAATAGACAAAACCAATAATGCCCACTAATCCCAGGGTAAAAACAAAATTTCTTGGTATAGATTACATACTCTGACCCTTTACCTTCCAGTTTCACTGGGTACCACTGCTGCCTTTATATATAGCATTCTCACTCCACTGAACTACCTTCATCCCTCCAACCCACCTTTCTCTTTCCCTTTCACTTCTGTACCAACTATACATACTCTGATACCACAAGTGATATCCACATTCCCATTATTTCTGTTCATTAGTTGGGTCTGGATGTGGCTTTAGCCAGGAATTTTTGCTAACCACTTGTCCACATCCTGACCAGATCTGGTTAAGATAACCCCTCTGTGGGCTTCATCAAAACCTAGCTTCAGATTATTCCAGGATTTAGTACCTAGCATTATCACTGATTGCTTACTCATCTGCAAGGGTGTCAGTTTGAAAGAGGAAAGGCCTTGTTTATGACTGTACCTCTGGTTCCTGGCCTAGTATCTAAAACATGGTAGACATTCGATATATATTAAATATTCTGTAACATATATACATGACTATTCAGCAGGCTCAACTTTCTTTTTTCTTTTGGTCTTGGGTTTTTAAACTTGCAAAATGAAGATAAACCCCTTGGTTTTATCACCTTTGCACTAGAATGCTATAAAATGGTGACTAGCCTCATAAATTTAATGATTTATAGAAAGGAAAGAAAATATCCAAATTTTACTAATGTAGTCTATTACTTCTGCTAAAATTCCTGAATAGATAATTATAAAGATAATTATCCTTGAAGACAATTATATTTATATTGCAATCACTTAAATTGACAATTTCTTGACCCTCTCTTAACTATAATTTTTACCACTACTTATGTGTGTCCTAGTCTTAAAAAAAAAAACAACCCTAAATGTTAGGGCATTTCCCAGATTCTGTCATTCTGTACATTCTGTTCAATGCAGGCTGAAAGCTGATTAGTGTTTACTGCTCACTTTCCCACCTAACAACCAGTCAAACTTTTAAAAGTGTAAATCCAGATCTCTGTAATTTACTGTTCTCTACAAGAGCATTGTAAGATAGGAAACAAATTACAACCTGCAGTTTTCTTTCTATGTTGATCTTTTTCTATTCCGGTTTGATGTGTTATTTTATTCACTTATCTGCTGAGAAACACAAGGTGTGAAATTACACTTCAGGTGTGAAAACACTTCTCTGTCTCAGAAACAGGGCTCTCCACTCTTCAAACTGCTCTACGGAGAAAGCTGTCAGAAAACCAGCAATAGGGGAGTGAATCTGTGTTTCCGCAGCTGTACAGCTACATGATTCCTATAGGAAAAGTTCAATCCAGTCACTGAACTGCTCTGGCAATTCTTTCCCCTCAGTTATGGCAGTGGGAATTGAGTTAATGTTGCAAACAAAGACCTGCTCATTTCACAAAGTGCAATTTCAATCTTTATCCTGTCACAGATCACATTCTAATTACAAAAAAGGCCATTTACTACCAAACCACCATCACCGAAGCTGAATTATATGTGTATGACAAAAGGGGAAAATAATCATTTTATCAACAATCCAGGCTGAGGGCACCTAACCAGAAGAAGGGAAATGTTGCTGATTGTTCCAGCTCAGAGGGAATCTTTCCTCTATAGTAATACTGTGTTTACTTTTCAGTGTCCAGAGCAAAGGCTGTGCCTAAGAAAGTCTACCTATGAGGAACAATGCAGCGTACACCTGGGGTCTTTTGGGATTCAATGACTTATTCCAATGAGCACCAGTCAGAATGGATAAAGAAAGAGTCAAATGAATATAAAACGTAATTGCATTCTGTTTTAATTCTTTGTAATTGATAGTATTGCCACAAAACAATACCAAGTGATATTTTATCTTCTGATAATGATTGAGAATGCCCCTCAGTGGTTCTAGTAACTCAAAACCATCATCAAAAGTTTGGATGAGTCATAATTCTTTGATAGTCCTCGATGCTGTTCTTCTGACTCCGCTGTGTCAGCTGCTTTACCCATCATTGTCTCCTCCAAAAAGGAAGATGCCATGTGTACCAAAAAAAAAAAAATTATAAGAGTACACAATCTTCAATTTATCATGGCACAAAAATATGTCATTTGAAACTCAGAAGTCATTTTTCCAAAGAAATAACACTGTCTGCCCATTTGCAACATGATTATCTACCGATAGTACTACAGACTCTGCCTTGGGACAGGGGTAGGGCACCATGACTGTCTGGGCAAGAGAAAAGAATTTGGTCATTTAACTTCCCTTTTCCAGGACGCCTAGGTGGCTCAGTGGTTTGGTGTCTGTCTTTGGCTCAGGGCATGATCCTGGAGTCCTGGGATCAAGTCCCATATCAGGCTCCCTGTGTGGAGCTTGCTTCTCCCTCTGCCTATGTCTTTGCCTCTCTCTCTCTGTCTCGTGAATAAATAAATAAAATCTTAAAAAAAAGAACTTCCCTTTTCCTGTTAATTTATCCATAATTACAAGATATTTTAAGCATATATAACAGAGTAGAGAACAATGTTACACATACACAAATACCTAACACATGGACTTGTGATATTGAGCATTTGTCATATTTGCTACTGATCTTTTGCTTTTGTTTGATTTTTAGGAAATAAAATATTATAATTAAAGATCCTTGAGGACCCCTCCTTGATCCTATTTTATTTCTTCTCTCACTAAAGGTAATTACTACCCTGGATTTGGAGTTCATCATTTTCATATATGTTTTTAGATTTTCACTAGATGGGCACTGAGGGGGGCACTTGATAGGAAGAGCACTGGGTGTTATACTCTATGTTGGCAAATCGAACTTCAATAAAAAATTTTTTTTAAAAACTTTTCACTATATAAGTAAACATAAATATATCCAAAATGTACTTAACAGAATTTTGCACATTTAAAAAAAAGTATTTAGCATTTTACTGTAGGTATTCCTAAAACTTGCCTTTTTCCATTCAGCATTATATATTTTATATTACCTATACTGATATATATATATCTGTGATTCATTTCTTTTAAGTGCTGTATAGTGTTCTAAACCATAATTCACTTGTCCATTCTCTTAATTAATGGATATTCATTTATAATTACTGAGAACTGAAAATAATCAGGTATCAGTGAATATTTTTCATTTTATACTGTACAAAAATTTGAGAATTTTTTCAGTATATGTCTAGGAGTAGATTGCTAGCTCTTTATAAATTCTAGATACAAAATCTTTGTTATAGTTATTGCTAGTATCTTCTCTCTGTATCCTTTTATTTTATAGTGACCTTCATAGTATAACTGCTTTAATTTTTTTGTGGAGAGAGAGGCAGAAGCACAGGCAAAGAGGGAGAAGCAGGCTCCTCACAGGGAGCCCGATGTGAAATTCAATCCCGGGATCACACCCTAAGCGGAAGGCAGACACAACCTCGAGCCACCCCGCTGTCCCTTATGCATTAATTCTTTAAGAAATCTTATCCAAACTCAATAGTCTCATATATTTTCTTTTTTGAGTCATAAGAATTTATTTTTCATATTTGATCTTTAATCTACCTAAAATTGATCTTTATATGTGATGTAACATAGGGATCTATATATTTTTTCCATATGGTAAGCATTATTCATTAAAAATCCTATTATCTCCCAACTGATTTGTAATACAATGTCAGATACCAAGTTTCCAGGCTTGAGTGTCTTTCTTCCATCTGATAATAGTTATTATCATCATTTTATAATACGCCTTTGTATCTGCTATGAAGAATGCTACTATTGTCTTTTTAAAAACTTTTCATTATTTTAAGTTCTTGCTTGGTTTTACTGGCTGTTGCATATGAATTTAGAACCAGCTTGTCAGGTCCTATTTTTTTTAAAAAAAGCAAAATATACGAAAAAAACCCCAAACAAACCCTAAACCCTGTGGGGATTTGGATTGGGATTCTACTGGATATATAGATTAATGTGAGGAAAGTTTTTGTCTTCACAATATAGAACATCCCCACCAATGAACATAGTTTACTTATCTATTTTGTTTTCTTTTGTGTCTTTCAAAAAGTTATATATTTTTCTCCATTATTTTCTTAGTCATCTCTTATTAATGTTACCCCTTGATACTTAGGTACTTCCTCACTGTTTTACATAGTAATGTTTCAAAATTCTACTTTCTTTCCTTTTTTTTTTTTTTTTTTTTGTTGGGGGTGGTGGATGAGGAGGGGCAGAAGGAGAGGGAGAATCTTACATAGGCTCTGAGCCCAGCAGAGAGGCTGACCAGGGGCTGGATCTCAGGATCCTGAGATCATGACCTGAGTCGAAATCAAGAGTCAGCTGTTTAACCAAGCCACCCAGGCATGCCTTATAATTTTACTTCATAATTGTTATTGATGAATTAGAAAATAACTGGTTTTGTATGAGAAACTTATTCAAGTTTGTAGATTTTCTAATGTAAACAATTTTTTATGAATAATGATAGTTTTGTTTCTTCCTTTCATATCTCAAATTTTTATTTCTCTTTCTTACCCTACTGAATTACCTTGAGCATCCAGTCTAACACTGAGTAAGAGTGGTGCCGGTGGGAATCCTTATTTTATTCCTGACTTATTAAAGAAATTTCAGGATTAAGAATGATAGTACAGATTTTCTGTAAATGCCCACTATTGAGATTAAGCAAGCTCCCTTCCATATATCGTATTAGTTGTTTATATTGACCACCATTTTCACCTTTCTATGCAATTTCCTGTACCAAAGGGGCATACAACTTAAAACTACATTTACCTAAATCTCCTGCCAGTAAGATTCCACTAATGAATGCTGCTTGTCTGAGACTGGAAAGTAGAAGAAAAGGGGAGCCACGTCTCTCTAGATCCAGTAGCTGGCATGCATCTAGGCACTACAGATGGCAAAGTAGGGGTTTTGCCCATGGTGTTTAAACAACCTTATGAGAATAACTCCTTTCCTACACAAACAGCTCAGACCATTTTGGCATTTTTCCTGTGATGTCTGTACTTCTATATTTCCTGAGGGAGCCCTCCCATGTTTCAACCCTATAATAAACAACATCTGACTCAAAGTATCTAGACTATTTCTATTTCCCTGACAAAATATGACTGATATTGTAAGTGATCATCTGGACTGGATTGTTGCCGTAATAAAAACATGAGAATGGGCACTGGCATCAAAGGTGGGTGGCAGATGATGAAGAGATCAGAGGCTAGGACAGTGGAGACCCATAATCCATTTTATGTGATGGTAAAATCACCATCTGATATAAGTTGGGAAGGAGGGCATAAACCCAGTGAGTTTGTCGCTCTAGAGAAACAGATTGGAAAACAGAATGTTAGAAGTGTATTTAGTACTACTAGCTTCATTTGGGAGGCAGAGATAGACAAAAGGTAAGCTTGGGAAAGAACTGGCCAGTGTGCAAGGAAAACAGAAAGGAAAAAGAAGAAATACTGAAATTCAGACCTTTTTGTAGTTGGAAAAGCTGTTTCCAGACTTCCAAACAGTGAGAAATGGATTTTAAAAGAATTCAAACAACAAAGGCCCAACAAACCTTCTCAGCAGAGTAAGATTAGAATGAATCAGGTCAAATATCAAACTAAGGATGTAGTCTTCATATCAGATTTGAGTTGACCAGGCCTTGTGACTGACTGAGTTCTGAATAATTCCACCCAAGCAAGAAATTTCCCATGCTGTCTCTTCCCCTTCCATGACAACAATAAAGGTCACATTTTGAATATGGTAACATTGTCTCATTAGATGGAAAGAGCCTGTATGCCTTCGTCCCAGCTGAGAGGACTCACCTAGATCACTATAGACAATGATGTAAGAGAGCACTGAACTTTGCTGTGTTGAGCCACCCAGACTGCAGGGCTTATTTGTTACTGCATCTTAGCCTACCCTATACTAACATACCTTCTATTATCCATCTGCTGAGTTCTCTTTATCAATAATGCATAGTACATTATCTCAAAGGCTCCTTTTGCACCTGTTGAGATAATCATAATGGTTTCCCAGAAATCAGTTAATATGGTAAATTACACTAGTGGATTTTCCTAATGTCAAACCCTTCTTATATGCCTGAGCTAAGCTCAGTTCATTGGTAATTAGAATTTTTTTTCTAATACATTATGAGGCCATGTGGGCCAATATAAACTACAGTGTGAGTGGCAGGATGAAGGGAGGGGAAACAGGAAGAGACTGGGAGCAAGAGAGATAATATAGTGTTGTATCTATCTTTTACACAGCAATTTTAATCGCTTTACATTTATTATGATCACTGATAAATTTTTATTTATTTTTATCATTTTGTTTTTTTATTTTTATCATTTTGGTTTGTGCTTTCTAACCTGCATTTTCTATGCTTTTACATATCCTTTTCTGGTTTCTACTGATCCACTGACTTTTCTCCATTCTAATTTATTCCCTCTATTGGTTTGAAAGTTAGATGAAAATTTTAACAAGTACCTTGATTTAATGTAAGATTAATATTTCTACTCCTCTTAAGCAACATAAGGATCTCACAATTCTTTGATTTCTTTTTCCCCTTCTCATTCTCCATGTGACTTCTGCCTATAACTTCATTTCGACCTGTTGTTGTACTCCCAATATATTAGTCATTTTTCCTACTGCTGCTTTTTTGTTTCTTGCAGTATTTACCTACATGTTTACCAAGATTTTTGTTCATTATTCCTTCCTGAACTTTACTATTTCCTTCCAAGTTCAATTTCTTTCCTTCGGAACTACATCAGTTAGTAGTTCTTTCAGTGATAAACCCTTTCAAACTTTGTGGAAAATATCTTTATTTTTCCTTCACTCAAACAGAACACTAAAAGTTGAGAGTGTTTTCCTCTCATGACTTTGGTGATATCGTCCCCTTGTCCTCTGGCTTCTGTCATTGCTGTTAAAAAGTCTATCCTTGGTCTTACTGCCATTCTTCTATAGGTAATCTGGTTTAAAAACAACAAAAACAAAAACAAACAAACAACAACAACAACAAAAATACCACCACCACCAAACAGCTTGATTGGGATATAATTCACATAACATGATAACCGTATCTCCCTCCTGTTGCTTTTCTGTCTAGATTTTTCTGACTAACTTCAATATTGTTGTGGGAGTTCAGTGGGTTAATGGAAGTAAAGGATTATCACCTACGCACTCAGTAAATTAGTGCCACATATAAAATCTCCATTTAATTCTGAGCACACAGTGGTTACTAATATACACTGATAAACACATATTTGGCTGAAAACTGGACCAGGATTTTGAAGGAAGGTGATATGCCCCATATCTGTTCATTTTCATTTAGCCCTTTTCCCCCTTAACCTGCACTCCATTTGTACAGCTCACCCCCTACATCCCACCTGTTCTTCGCACTCGACATGAGGCAGCTTGATATGCTTTTTTTTTCTTTTGCTCTAGTCTCTGCTATTGTGAGTGCCAAACAAGGTTAATATGCTGGTGCTCTAAGTATTATCATTTGGGATGTAATTATCACATGTGGCTAATCATGCACATGCTGAGACTCTGGGAACTTGTTTTTAACTGGAGGGGACATCTTAATGATAGTTTTTGACAAGAACCATTATATGTGTGTATATATACACAAACATATACACAATGCAGTAATACGCTATAGGAGACATAGTGAAAATAAAGATGGAGAAAGAGAACCTGCCAACAGAATAGCTAATATATTTTTTAACTTAACACTTGTATCAGTAACATTAGCTTGTTAACCTCATTTAATAGGGAAGGAAATGAAATTCAGAGAGGTTAAATCAAATGTCGAGGCCATGCAGTAATTGGGTGGCAGGCAGAACAGAGCTGCTAAATTGTTAATGAATTGCTTTCCCATGAAGCCAAATTTGAAGGATAATTCTCCATGGAAACTTTTTCAAAAGCATTTGGAAATGCATATCGAGATTTCATATGTCTACTAGGTACTATAAAACTGCTTTTTCACCTGAACCATCCACCATGTATAGATATGGAGACTATTCCTTGCCATCAGTTTGTAGACTAGCCTATGCCACCTTAACAGCAATAACGACAATATTTTTGAACACTGACCACACATACTAAATGAAGTATTACCTTGAGAACGGCTGGCATGGTTCTTGGCACACTGTTACATGACTGAGCCTAAGATTAGTTCATGCTGTTGCTTCATTTATATGTTGTTTCTGAATTGGTTCCATGGGCTTCTTTCAGTAATTTTCAAATAGCCTATTTTATCATCCCTAGCCCACCTATTATATGAAAAAAATTTATAACATGGGCATTTTCCAAAAAGAAAGAAAGAAAAAAGTATGTAGATAGATGCAAATCTAGATACAAATCTATCTATATCTATATCTATCTATCTATCTATCTATCTATATCTATCTATCCATCTATCCATCCATCCATCCATGCATTGGATGAACAGAGAAAAGGTTAAAGTTAGAAATCAAGAGGTACTTGGTCACACACTTTTTCTTGGGATGGGTGTGGTTTATGGAGAGTGCTACAGAAGATGTCCTTAGGTTCTGTTGCTTGTTACTCTATCCTATCCATTTGAATCAGGGGGATAAAGTTGGACTTTGAGATGTCAACATAAATAATCAAAAACAAAGTGATTCTAACCACAGAAGCTGGGGTTTATGTTTTATTTTTACCCACTTGACCCAGCTGAACTATTCTAGACTAGACAAGCTTTTTCTGACCAATACTGTATAAGTAGAATTTTCAAGTACACTGAAAATTTGAAATAATTATACAGTGGACATCCATATACACTTACTGCCTAGATTCTACATATGCTATATTTTGCTTTGTTTGTACTATGGACTGAATGTATGTATTCTCCCAAAATTATATGTTGAAGCCCTAATCCCCAACATGATGTTATTTAGATATGTGACCTTTGGGAGGTAATTAGGTCATGAGGGTGGATCTCTCTTGAATGAGATTAATGCTCCCATAAGAAGATATGAGAGATGATTTCTCTATCTGCCAGGTGTCTGTATGCAAAGCAGGAAGAGGGTTCTCAGTAGGAACCAAATCAGCTGGACGTTGATCTTGAACTTCCCAGCCTCCAGAAATGTGAGAAGTAAGTTTCAGTGAAGCCACTTAGTCTATGACATTTTTGTTGTAGTAGCCCAAGCTCAGACCATTTTCTTTCTCACATACCTGCTTATCTATCTACCCATCAATCCATTCTAGCTGTGTTCATCATTACTCTTCACCCATAAACATTTCAGCACGTATTTAATTAACCAGAGTTCAATATTTTATGGTTCTTTGTTATTTTAAGGAAAAATTAACACACAGTGAAATGCACAAAGCCTAGTTCCATTCAGTAAGTTTTGACCAATGCAAACATCCATTTAACTCATACTCCCATCAAAATATAGAACATGTCCATCACTCAAAATACTCTTTCATGTCTGTGCCCAGTTCATCTTGACACCAATACCAATCCTAAGGCAACTATTCTTCTGCTCATTTTCAGTATAGATGAGTTTTTGCCTATCTTAGAACTTCCTATAAATGAGTCATGTAGTAGGTACTCAGTATGTTTTTGAGATCCCATGTTAATTTCATTCTTTTTTAGTTGTTGAATAGTATTCCATTATATAAACATATCTTAATTTGTTTATTCATTCATATGAACATGAGGACTCTTGCAGTTTTTGCCATTGTGAATAAATCTGCTCTGAACATTCTTGTGCAGGTCTTTTCTTCTTCTTCTTAACATATGGGTAAATGTCTAAAAATAGAACTGCTGGATTTAGTGCAAATTTAGTTGTGTAAGAAACTGCCAGGCCTTTTCCCAAAGTAGTTGTTCCATTCTCACCAAGAATGTATTCTCCACATCCTCACCAACACTTGGTGGAATCAGCCTTACTTCTAACCATTCTGGCACATGTCATAGAGACTCATACCTAAGAATGCTCTCAGCAGCTTCTGCTTAGCAGCAAAACCTGACTCTTGCTGAACCCTCTCCTTCAAGGATTTATCTCAGAGGTCTGAGACGGAGGGCTTACGTTTCAGTGGTTTATTTCTTCTAGGGCCCTAGTAGTGAAGAGGAATTTCATCCACTATCTGCCCACCTTTCCTCTATCTTGCTTAGGAAGAAAAGTTTAAAATATCCTAACAGTCATCCAACTGGATCAGGTTGGCAAGTTCAAAATTATCTTTTGTTTCATGATATATTTTGAAGCAAAAGATTCTCACTTGTAAATCTCAGCCTTTCTCACAGTTTCTAGAAATATTTAGAAACTTTGATATTCTAAAGAAGAAAAGTTCCCAATATTTAGGCTCAACCTATTCTCCTCTAGGCTTCTCTAAGGACCATTCTTCAATTTTCATAGCTAGTCTGTAAAGCAGGATTGGTGTTCCCTCTTTACAGAAGAGGAAACTGTCCCGGAGCCCCAGAGGGTTTTATGACCCTCACACAAGTGTTACCACACGTCTCTACCCTGGCAGGCAGTTCCTTGTGGCAGCCTCTGATGTAGGCTCTGGTGGCACCTCTTGCCCTCTGTCCACTTCATGGGGACAGTGCACTTGGCAGTTTCCCTCAGCCACCCATCACTCCCAGGCTCATTCATCCCCCAGCTTGCATCCTCTCTTCTCCCCCTTTCTTCCAACTCTGCTCAGTTATCTCATAAAATTCTTGTTCTGTCTCTTATTTTCCTCCATATGGGAACTAAAAATGTATCCTAAGCTTGCCTGATGACTGCCAAAGTAGTGCTAGTGGCATAATAAAGTGAGACATAATGAAGAACAAATGCCATCAACATCTAAAGCCCTTGAAAATACCACGAGATCCCTTTTACAATCTCCACAAAGGAACCTTCTACTTTCTCAGCCCCTCCTGAATAAACGGGTTTTTCCTGAAGTACTAGACTCTACATAAACAAAAAACTCTTGTCTTCACTACTAGGCTTCTGTTTTAATGAACAGCATCACAGCAACATTGTTTTCTATTACTCTGGTTGCAAAGATACAGCATGTCAGTTAGGGCTTAAATTAAATTGCAACATTATGTCTACAAAAAAAATCATGTAGCAAATGCCAAACTGACTTAAACTTCTGGAATAAAATCAATTTCTAAATTAGGACTTGCCTTTTTTTTCTTATTCAGTTTTAAATATTTGTTACAAGAATTTCCTCTTTGGCATGTTTTCTCTTATATAGAAATGTATAATGATACAATAGTACCATCCTCAACATCACAGCTTTCTATGTAGTATTTCTACCTAGAAAGTATATATGATTATAATTCCGTTTTACAGATGAGGAAGCTGAGATTTAGTAAAGTTTAATAATTCCCATCTAGTAAGTGGCAGAGCCTGAATTCACACCTTAGCTTATCAGCCTTCAGCTCATGCTTTCTTAGCCACCATATTACCACCCAGCACACAGATTAAAACTTCCCAGCATGGAATGGAATAGGTCATGACTGTGTGATTCACCTCCATATCATTCTTTGCCACACCACCATGTTCTACCCAAAGAATTACACAGATCTCAACACATTTCAGGAGGATAGGAGAAAAGTGGCAAAAGCTCTAACGGAAAAGCAGCGAATAGAGGTCTTTAATAAGTCCAGAGCTATTTTTATTTTATTTTTTTTTCAGAGCTATTTTTAAAAACAAGGCTGTATCTAACAAAGAGACTAGCTGTGTGATTAATAATCAGCACCTATGATGCATTTAAATAGCTCTCACGTGGCTATGAGCATCAACCCACAACATTGCTTATGTACCTGCTCTCTTGTTATCTGGAGAGCTGGGTTTTCCAACTACCTTGCTCTAAGGGTATTCAAATAAATACAGATTGACTAACAAGATACCACTGAACAGAGACTTTGTGGGCTGCGACACAGTTAAAGACTAAGAAAAGAGAGAGCCTGGATTTGCTATAGAAGCTGACACTTTTCTACTAGCATGGCTGGCTCTTCACCTGATGCTGACATGTGAGGCCAGAGACCATTAACTCCTTTAGCCTACCACGTAGTTACCAACTTCATCCTTATTTCAGTAACACTCTGGTCCCTGGGGTGGATAGGCTCACTTGCCCTCTACTCTACCCCTTCTAGTTTACCTTCTGGGCTTAAAAGGTTGGAAATTCAACAACATTTTTCAGACTCCCTTGCAGCTAGAACTCCAGGTACAAATTAGGTTCCTCTCATATGTATTTGCATGAGATCCAGAATGCAGAAGTGATGCAGAAACCATCTTCCTATCCTTTTAAGCTACTTTTGCTGACAATTATTAAGGACGAGCTAACTTTGAGCAGTATTATTCTGATGCTCAGTCTCTAACTTCTTGGGTCCTGATAGGCAGTTGTGGCTGTTTTCAGCAGCAGCATTTTTATTCCAGGTTTCTGAACACAGGATTGCAGCTATGGGAGTACCTTGAGCCTCTCTTTCCAGTGATGATCTCCAAAGTGGTAGCTCTCCTGGTAAGTCAGGTTCATATTACCCCAGATCCTCCTTTTCCACCTCCTCCTCTGTCAGCACCATAACCACTAATATTTCTTATATGCTCACTATGTGTTAGGCATTATGCTAAATGCTTTATGCAAATCGTTTTATTTAAACGTTCTGCCAAAAAACCCATAAGGAAAGTATTATTACCATCCCTTTGTTCCAGATGATTCTACTGAGATTCAGAATTGAGAGTTAAATTGTACTGGGTCAGAGCAAAGCTAATGGGTAAGTGGGTAGAGCTGGAATTTGACCCCAGCTCTGCCTCACTCCAAAGCCTAACTCTGCCTCTTTAAAATTATTTGCAGGCCTAGAACCTATAAGCAGATTTTAATTGCCCATACACATTATATTGCTGAAAATACATCACTTCCCTTTCACCATATACATGCAGAGGCCAGCTATTTTGCATGGAGATACATCCAGGTATTGAAGAAGCCTTCAATCTAATTAGAAAGGCATTTTAACATTCATTCAGAGGTATCACTTTGTAAAAACGCGTCTAAGTCATACCAAGATCATTTCTTTATAAAAGTTAAAGAATTAAGACCAAAGCAAACACAGCCTTCTACTTGCCCCTGGTAGGCCCAGAACTGGGGGTATAGACATGCACTTACCAGGCGCTCTATTCACAGCGAGGTTTCGGAAATGGCTGCCTTTGATCATTTCCACAGATAATCGCCCCGTTGTGGCATTGTATGCCAGCCCCACCAATAGCTCTGGCGCCCCTCCATGAGACAGCGACTGCGTGGATGAAGCACTATCACTGTGAGAAACTGCAGATGGGCTCAGCGGAGACTCTCCACTCTGGAGGGGAAGAACAACAAAGAATCCATTGGTCCATGCTGTATGACTCTCTTACAGAAAGCCAATATTATGTGTGGTGAAATTGTGGCCCCATCTCAACTGCTGCCAAAGATTACTAATGGTGCACTTGGTGTGAATGATAATGGGCCTGGGGAGTGCAGGCCTGGATGAGATGCCCTGCATTATTAGCTGACATATTTGCTTCAAGAGCTGTCTCCATTCAACATTTCCTCTCTAAAGATGAAACGGACAGAGATATTATTACTAGTGTAAATCAAACTCTCTCAGATACACGAAGAGCTAATAATACATTTAATATAGACCAAAAATTCCCTCCTGTGTAATTTGTGCTGAAATGCTTCTATGGAACCCATCCACTCTAGGCAGGAGTTTTGTTTCTGTTCTCTGTAGCTTCTTGATAAATGTAGCAATACAGGAGGCACTTTGTCTTCACTAGAAAAGAAATAGCCACTACCATCTACCGTCACATAGAACATTTGGCCTCTAGTTCTGCTTCATAGGGTTGTCAGGAATATGCCAGACGCTACATTTTTCCCCCCTGGTGAAATGAACTACACTGAAAATGGGCACTTTTATGACTGTTTGGCAAAAACAAACAAACAAACAAACAAAAAAACAAAAAACAAAAAACAAACAAAAAACGCCCATGTGTGGACTATAGATCTCAGAGACCTTACACGCACCAGGTGAGCCTAGGAGACAGACTGTCTTCTGTCCTGTTTATTTACACGCTTGCTTCTCCAAAGTACCCAGACACGTTGGAAGGAGGAGAGCAAAGCATGTTGACTCTCATTCGAGAAGTATAGTGGGCAGTGGTTCCATGGGGGCAAGATGACTAGCCTCTCAGAGGCTACCACCACCTCCTCCACCAGAAGCAAGTGCATCAGACTTAGCTCAAACTTTCTTCTCAACATCTGAAATAATTTCCTAAAACTTTTTACCAAAAACTCCAACAAAATAAATACACTAAAAAGGATTAGATGTTCTTCACATCTGTAGGAAAAGACCCTGTTTACCAAGCCATGATCCCTGCTATCTAGATAGATGATGACAGTCTAGTAGTGACATATTTGTTTAGTTTAGGGTAAGGATCCCCTGTGCTTCTACAGAAGCATCTACCAAGATACCTATCACTACAAAGCTTGCCTTTCCCATCACGTTTTGAATCCTTATAAATCACTCCATCCAGTGCATAGCCCAATGCCTGGCATATAATCATGATCAACAGATAAATGATGAAGAATTTTTACCTTCAAAGTCCTTTCACACTGGCTCAGCTTCCTACTCAACTCTGTGCCCTTAGGACAAGACTTGGCACAGAGAAATAGGGTTGTGATCATACCTACTCCTATGCCTTATAGTGCAGGATTCTTTCTGACCTCCTCTGGCTTCCATTTTCCAGGGTTTCAGATATACTTTACACAGAGCTTAAGGAAAAAGAGGAATTTAAGCAGATATGAGACATGATCTGGCTTGTATTTTTTGTTTTTTTAAGATTTTTGTTTATTTTAGAGAGGGAGCACTAGTAGGGGAGGGGCAGAGGGAGCAAGAGAATCCTAAGCAGACACCACAGCTGAGAGCAGAGCCTGACCCGGGACTCCATCCCAGGACCCTGAGACCATGACTGGTGTCAAAATTAAGGGTTGCATGCTTCATGAACTAAGCCACCCAGGTGCTCCTAAAAGTCTCATTTGGGTCCCTGGATTGGGAATAGTCTGTAAGGAGCAAATGCAAAAGCAGGAAGACCACTAGGAGGCCATTTGAGTAATACAGCAGAGTTAGGTTCTGGTTATAGTTTGAAGATAGAGCCAATAGGATTTCAGGTTGACCTGAACAATTAAAAGGATGAAATTTCCTTTAGCCAAGATGGGAAGGCAGCAGGTAGAATAGATTTAGGGAGACAAGTCTGGAGATATTAATTTTGAGACATCTATTAAAAATTTCAGTGGCTGGATCTCCCACTACTACACTCCAGACTTTCTGGCTCCTTTTCTCCCCCTAGACAGGACAAGTTTCTTCCTACTCCTTGATGCCTGCATGTGCCATTCCCTCTGCCTGGAATCCTTGGTCATCCACATGTCATCAGTCTTGACCCCTTGATTTGAGGAGTTCTATGTTTTATTACCACTTCAAAGACACATTCTCTGACTCTTCTAAACCCAGAGCAGTCTCTCTCCCTCTCTCTCCCTTCACGTACCCTGGTTTGCAATTGTTGCCCCTCTTCCACCAGGTTGTAAGCTCTTGAGGGCAGAGGCATCACCCTTTCTGTCCTTTCCTACATCCCCTCTGCCTATACAGTATCTGACATAGCAGCCACTCAGTAAAAATTTTTGAAATGGATGACTAATTGGCTTAATAGCCAATCAGACAAGATAGCTCCCTGATCTTTCTCATGGTTTTTATAAAGGAGGCCCTCATATTAGATGACACTTAACCCCCAGAAATAGTGGGTTGTCCATTTTGTAGACATATAAGCTATGCTGTCCTTCCTCAAAACCCCAGCAGGAATTCAGAGGATAAGGCACATGGGAGTTGGCCAGTCATATAAATGGAAGGTCCTAAAGGTGGCTGGAGATCAGGGCTGCTGTTGTAGCCCACTCAGAAATACATGTTAAGGAGCTCCCCTTGAATGTCCCATCTCTGAGATTCATCATAATGCATATTAAGAGTGGGGCAAGAGGGAGAGAGTCAGACCACAGGCCAGTTAATCAGCAAGCTAAGACCTCCCCCTACACTTGCTGTCATTTCCAGAAATGGACAGGGAATATATCCATCAGCTTATAAGGAAGATGAGCACAAGGAAAGAAAAGAAAAGAAAAGAAAAGAAAAAAAGAAAAGAAAAGAAAAGAAAAGAAAAGAAAAGAAAAGAAAAGAAAAGAAAAAAAGAAAAGAAGAAACCATTGTACCATGAAATGCAAACTATGGCTTACAAGGATGAGGAGAGCCAAATGGAAAATTAAATTAAGGTGTTTGAATTCACAGGCTGAATGTACTAAATCAAAGGCTGACAATTCCAGATCCTTGAACATATCGCATCATTAGCAGCACCATTTAACATACTCACACTGATATTACTTCTTGGCTCCAGAACCAGAGTCACTTTCATTTCCCCTTCTGGGTGCAGGTGGCTGAGATGGAAGAGCTTCTCTCCCATCATTCTCTCACGGGTCATCATGCGGGCAGCATACAGGCGGAAGCGGATAGCATAGGCAGCCACATCTCTGGGCTCCAGCTTAGCAAAGGTGACCTTCTCCTTGAAGACAGGGTTGGGGCCTCTTTGTATGCTTGTCCTGCCCCTCTGTTTCTTACTGGGCAGCAGCACCACATGAACTTGCCAGGAGTTAACACCACTTCGGTCCTTATCTGGGAGGCCCTGTGCTCTCACAATGGTCACCGTGAGCTTCTGGCTGGAAGCTCTATATTCAAAGATGACATCCAGGTCACCACATTTTGAGATGGGCTCCAAGACCCCACTTGGCACCTGCAAATTGGCCCCACCCTGTTCCTGTTGCAGATAGAGGAAGAGATTAGGAATTGAAATGATAAGGCCCAAATACATTTTGGTGAGATGGTGCCTCTCTGTCCTCCTTTAGAACCTTGCACTTTTTGACCACTGGCATATATCCCTATACATTAGAAGGGTCTGTTTACTGGTCTGTGTCTCCCCTAGACTGTGAATTCTTTAGGGGTACAATGCCTGGCATATGGTGAGCTTCATGAATGCTTTTGGCATGAATGAAGAAAGCTTTTATATTTACGAAGTGTTTTCATATACACGGACTCTCAAAAAGCACAACTGACCACTATCATGAAACTGAGACACTAAGTCTAAAATTAGTCAACTATGCAACTGCCAAGAAATTACTTTTTCTGGAGTCCCCAGGAGAAATGGCTGATTTTGGGCCTGTGCTCCAAGGGCCAGGAGTTCTACAGATGTGAATCCTAATGGGGCTCATGGACAGGTGATCCTTCAGTAGATTTTCAAGCTGCATTGGAGAAAAGGTTTAGAGTAGAACTTCCAAACGTTCATGTGGACTTGAGTCACTCAGAGTTTCTGATTCCATAGAACTGGGATGGGGCCCGAGATTGCATTTCTTAGGTCATGAGTATTTCAGCGGGCCTCAAACTGCACTTTGAGTATCAAGAGTTTAGGAGGGCATCTGCACCAGCCGCTTAGCAAACAGTGACACTGGTTGTGGAGATAGAACACCTGGATTGAAATCATAACTCTACCATGCACTAGCTTTTTGATTCTGGTCAAATAGGCTACTCTCTCTGTGCTCTAGCTGCAAAATTATGATGCCTACTTGATGGAGTGGTGTGGAATCCCAGTTGTATGGAATCAGAATATCTATTCTCATCAATGAACTGAGGCTACCTATTTTCAAACATGGGCCCCTCATTATAAAATAGCACCCTTAGACAACAATTCACCCATAGCCAGTCAGCTCTGATGACCTCACTGAGAAAACTGAGCTGCACTGCATTATCACAATGAAGTACTCCCCAAAAAACTATAAAGAATGTCAACATAATATGATTTTTTTCTATGAAGGCATGATACTTACTCATGACTAAACTTTGACCTGATTCTTATTGTAAATTGGCATCCATTCTCATTTATGTAATTGAACACCAGTCTTCACTAACTTAAAGACTATTTTTTAAAGTATATAGTGAAAATGTGCATTCATCAACAAAACTTTCCTGCAGAGTTGAGGTGAAAGTGCATGGTTCTCTGGAGTGAGACATACTTGGGAATCCCAGGTCTATCACTTACTCCCTCTATGGCACTGGATAAATTATTTAATCCTTTCCACTCTCGGCTTTCTTCCACAGTAAAATGGGGATGAAATCTACTTATAGAGTTGTTGTGAAAATGAATGGACTTGACACACAGGAGACATGGGATAAATGCCTTCTCTTTTAAAATTCACATTAGTCTACCAAGAAAATTTAGGTTTTTTGCAAAATAAGGAAGCTCCTTATATTCTTTCCTCAGCATGCATTCATGTGAGAGTGTTTCTATTCAGAGGTACTTAGTTTCAAGTGATAAAAGTGGTTGCTATAGAAACTTCTGAATACAACTGACTAGTGTAGATATAATATTAGAAGCAAGTCTCCAAGGAGTTAGGCTAACTCAGAAATCAAGTTGCAGTCTTCTGTCAAAACTCCCATCTATTTTAGCCTACTCTTGATCATCTCTCTATTGGATCTTCTGATCCAAACACGTTGGATCAGAAGTCATGATGGTCAATATCCACTAAGTCCTATCTTACGCCAGGTGCCATACTAAATCCTTTACAGAGTGCAAAAGCCCACTCCTATGCACTTCAAACCTTCTTGGCTTCGCCTTTTGTTACATCTCCCCTATAGGCACAGCCTGTTGGACTCTAAGTAGCTTCAGCATGACACAGCCCAACAAGGTTTCACCTCCTGCCCACATGATTTGACTCTCAACTCCCACCACAGGCCTCTCTGTTGATGTTAAGGCTTGGAAATTTTGTAGAGTCCTGCTTGGCATCCACGTATATAAAGTCCAGCTTGTGTGTGAGGTTACTGTCCCATGCAGTAAACATGTCTCCCCTTGGACGAGTGTCCTGAGATCAGTTAATACAGCTTCTTATAGCATGGTCTCTCAAGATTAAGCCAAGAGTCACACTTAGTAGTAGCCAACTTGATTGCCCATTCTCATACTGGCTCTTTCTTCTTCCCTGCCTCACTCCCCCTTGTCCTTCACTCTTGTTCCAGGGAATGTATATCCTAACAAAATAGACTTTGCTTTTTGGGAAATGCAGCTAGGAAATGTGGTCTTTTAAAATATTCATATTAACCTAATGAGGTAGAAATTTCAATACCTTCATTTTATGAGGGAGGAAATTTAAGATTCAGAAACTCACTCCCTGCCCCCAACATCATAATGTCCCACCAGGGCTGTACAGGATTTACCAGTAGTAATACTCAAAATCTGAAACCTTATGTCAAGCCGTGATGTCTCCCTTCTTCTCCCCAAGCCTCTCACCATAGCTGTTTATATTTGTAGTAAGTGTGTGGGGTGAGGCAGGAGTAAGATGAAAGATGGGAAGACATACTACTTTGAATTTCACATCCTTTTAAGTTCCTGCTCTTAATGATTGTTAACAGTCCCCAGTTTTGTCAGCAACTTCAATGTCAAGGTAAAAATATTCTGGTCAGTGAGTTTGTGTCCACTTATCTATCAGGCTATCTATTCAGACTAATGCTCACTCTACCTATAGGTCTGTGAAGTCCTTCGAAGGGCTCTAAAACAACCCTCCTCAGAACCCTGCATAAGACAGAGCTGTAGGCCACAGCCAGGCCCTGCACAGGGCCAATCCAAGCTGTGGCACGGGGAAGCTGGGCTTTGTGGCTCTTTCCTGGGTTGATCTGAAACAAAGATTTGTGAAGGCTGGTACTTTCATAGCAATTAATTATTTCAACACCCATTACTTATCACCAGGTTCTCCTCATGTGGGTACTGTTAATACCACTAATCCATCTGACCTTCCTGCAAGGTAAAAATCTCTTCATTTTTATCCCCATTTGGCAGATTTTAATTAACTTCTCAAGGCCAACCAGTTAATCAGTAGAAAACAGAGATGAAAAGTGGGACACCTGCTTCCCTGCATGCTCAGAATCACCAGCCACCCTCCCATTGTCTTCCCTGCAAAGCCTTGGGTCTGCAGGAAAAAGTCGATGGCCTTTTCCAGCAGAGAGTGGTGCTAAAAAATCCATCAGCCTAACAGGTAGTCATACCACATGACTGGTTTCCTTCTAAGGCAAAACAAAGGATTCTTTTAATTCTAATATCCTGATTTTTCTTTAAGATGGGAATACCTGTAACACTCTGACAAAACCCTTGTAGGTTTAAAGACTTTCTATCAGATTGAAAGCCTCTGTGTTTTAGTAAGATAGCATTGATGTCATCTGTGCGGCCCCAAGTAAACAGACCTGCAATCTGTTCCTGATGCCAGCTACACAGGGGAAGACGGGGTTCTTAATACAGCTAAGAGGCAAATAAATCAACTCTTAAAAGGCAAGCTAAGCCTGCAAAGCAGGCAGTTACAGGAACTGCCTCCGAGCTGCATCTGAGATTCTACTGTAGGAGCACCAAATTATAGTTTTTGTCTCAAAATAGATAGGAGGTTGAATGGAGCACACAGCGATGTCTGGGTATTTTTGGAGTCTGAGAACATTTAGTGCTCTCAACACCAAGTCTTCTATTAAAGCTCCATGAGTCAGGCAGATGGGAGGTTACCTGAAGAAAAGCAATCTCAAGCCTAAGGGAACAGTTATCAAGGGGACAGTATCAATAGGCAGGTGAACCGTTTTGTTTTGTTTTTGTGGTGAGAAAGCCAAAAAGAATATTTTTAAATGTTAAATGTTATTGTGTGGGATTTTATAGGACTTTGGAGCAGTAGACCAACTGGGAAGCAGAATTAAAAAAAAAAACTTATAAGGTTAATAGCTTTGGGTGTCTCTAGATGCAGGGTTGCTCTTGACAAACCACAAATCATGTATCTGAGTTACTATTTCTTGTCCTCAGCCATAACACCAACACATGGGCATGTGCACACACACACACACACACACACGTGCACACCTCCTTATGCTCTCTCTACATATCCCACTGCATTAGCAGCTAGGTTTTGGAACATGATTTTCTGTGATTTTTTTTCTCTATTGATGAGCATTTGGTATGTATGACAGTCTAGATCCTAATAAAAGAGTCCACCTGTTTATTTTCTCAGGCAGACTGATGCTAACAAACCATGCACTTTTCTCCTTCCTCTTGCCCCACAAATTATATTAATATTTTATATACATATATTATGTATTTCATCAAAGTTAATTTCAAAGGAGGCATTAGATATTATTTAACATCTCTTAATGTCACCGAATCATAATAAAAGAGATCTAGCTAATAAAGAATAATCATAAATGCCTGTTAGATAATGTTTGCAAATCTTCATCACAGTGCCTGGCACATAGTAACTGCTCAACAAATGGTAGTGTCTATAATAATGACCTCCAATCATACCTCTTGGTGGTTAGGCATACTCTAGAGCAAGTTTTAATTAATTAATAAATTTAGAAGGAGCATCTTTTATCAGAGATTTATTCTAAAAAACAATGTCAATGGCTAGAGGGTCATCACAAACTAACACCATCTCCTAGATCTTGAATTTAATTCAAAACTAACAAATATACTGCAAGATCTTCATTATAATATCTTGCATCATTTCATTTGGAGAGCCATTTTAGTTTAATTTTCAAGTAATTCTTTTATTCAAGTAATTATAACTCAAGATATGGGGCAAATAAAAATAGACTCCACTTAATTGAAAACCATGAAGGAAATAAACCAGTCTTCTCGGAAGAACTAAAAATTCTTTTATATAAACAAGAAGTGTGATTGTTGCTGGCTCCATTCTGCCAACATCCTTTTTTCCCCAGTTTGATAGAAATTTATCTATGATTCTTTTATTGGTACACACAGGGGCTGTGACTTGGTCACCTGAAAAAAATTTATTTCAAATAAAGTTTCTTTACATCTTTGTTTTTCAAGGCAATGCTTCCTTTTTTGGAGAAATCTTTTTCTTGAGGCTTGGGGAGCAAGAGGAAAGCATGAACTCACCAGAGAGCACACAACATTTAAGTATAAAAAGAATGGAAAACAAATAACTTGCCTCTGGACTCCACATGGAGGAGCTGTCAGTAGCATAGGAATCTTCAAATCCCCGGTTATTAAAAGCTGTCTCCAATTCCACGCTGCCTTCTGTGGACTGGCGACGGAGGCCTCGAGGCACATTGGTCTCTTGGGGAGATGCGCCATGGTGTCTGCTGTTCCCCACCTCACATGGGGCTTGTGAGTGGGCAGAAATGGGATCATCTTCGCCATAGGACAGATTCTCAGAGTAATTCAGCTGGCTGGCTCCATCCAAATCTAAATTTGCAATAAGGAAACTATTTTAAATGTACTATTATTTTACACCTTTTTACCTAGAGAAATTGAGCAGTAGCAACAATACAAATACAAAGACCTCAAAAGCAAAACCCTTCAAATAACACCTGCAGAAATATAATTCCAGGCCATGTGGTGGATAAACATGGTCTATATAACCAAAAAGACCATTAGTTCATCACATGGGATATAAGGTTTAATACTTTCTAATAATATTAATATGAAGGATGTGTGCTCATGTTAAAAGGTTAAAATAAACACATTAGCATTTTGTTGGACCTAATGATCACAAGACTTTGGGGATAGATCTAGAAAGCAAGAACAGCAATCTACCACAGAGATCATTTTGTCTCTTGACTCTATCGTTCTTCTTTCTCTCTTCCATGTTCACCATCTTACCTCTCCTTGAAAGGCTTCAGTGGTTCTCACAAGTAAAAAGTTCTTTACTTGATTCATGGAAGAACACTAGACTTGGAATCAGATGATCTGGATTTAAACCCTAGATTTGCATTATGAATTTATGCAGTCTTTGCACTGTCCAAACTTTTGTTTCCTTATCTATAAAATGATGATAAAAGCCATCAGAGAATCATTGTGGACACATGAAAGAATAGCCACCTGGCATCCACTAGGCTTTCCATAAATATTAGCCTTGCTTGCTTGTCTGGCCCAAACTGGCCTCATACAACCCAGTAAACCCCATTTTCTACTGCCTCCCACATTGCTGTCACCTGTGGTCTCATGGGCTCATGGAAACACTAGTTGTGTATTTCTATTCACTGTGGTCCTCAAACCCCCTCTCCTGCCCTTTCCTTCTTGTCTATCCAAAGCCCGACAACTCCCAAATCTTACCTGACTTTTTGGACTCAGTGTTCTTCTCTGACCTTAGTGTTATTCTATTTTCTCTGTTAGCACTCCCTCACTAAGCATCCCCTTCCTCTCCTTTAAAACCTAGATTACGCTCAGACAGTAAAGAAAAACTGCCAGGATCTTCCTAAGCAATAGCTTTCACCCTAAATTTTCTCCCACATCCAAAAAGTAGCCAAGGATGTATTCTCTCTTTAGTCCCCAGTCTCCTCCAGAAGCCACCATTCCAGAATAAGAGAAAATTAGAGATATAGATGGGATGAATGAGTGGATAACAAAGTATGGATCATGAATTCAGCTCTTATTTATACTGTATGGTAGCAATTGTTTCCACCGTTGGTCTTAAAGCCTCAGCAAGAACAATAGCTCCCTGAAGGTACTAAGCCACATACCTATGCTTTCCAGTCTTTATCCACCAGTAGGTTTCACTATACTCTCAAATAACTTTCAAGGCTAGGAGGGTAACAAATATTTGAAGCAGCCAGGTATGTGGCAGTATGGAGTAGTGGTGACACTGGTTTACCAGAGAGTTTATGACTGTCCTGTAGTAAACATGCAAACTTAAAAATATATATTATCACTCTATGCAGACTATACAAAAACATCTTTAGGCAGACTTTGTACCAGAGTGCAACTTCAGACTCCTGACTTGGGATTTTGCAAAACCGTGGCAATCCACTGGGAATTTCCCCTAACTGCCTTGTTATTCTTAATAATTCACTTCAGGTCCCTTTGGAAACACTTTCATAGGACACCATAACATTTTTACATTCACACACTCTCAGTTATTGGGCAAACACACTTTTAAAAGGCCACAGAAAATGACAGAACAAGGGATATTCCATATGCAAAACCCTACAACATAAAGCAGAATTTTCTTCTAAGGCTCTAATTAGCACATCCATTCCTCATATACATGAACACTAAAATGTCCTATTAAACAGTAGGCTATTCATCAACGTGGGCAGCACCCAGCAGGATTTCAGCACAAAATCTAACTTTGCCAAGAAATTACCCCCATAAAATTGTCTCATGACTTTAACTCCTATGGTGATAATACCTAGATCAGTAATAAGGGAATTTTCAAAAGCTACATTAAGCCTTGAAAAGCTATTCATAACTGAAAAACATAAGAACTGTATTAATGTAACAAACCATTTTCCTTGACAGACAAGCGAGGAATGAATTAGAAAAGCAAATCTGGGGTAAAAGTCATGAGGAGAAGGAAAAAGAAAGGGGATTCACCATTACATAAAGCAGTTTTCTCATCCTCTAAGTTAAAGAAGATTGTGTCACCTTAAACGCATACAGAAAAGTAACTGCCTGTTTCCAGAGAAAGGCATCCTAGCTTCTTAGAAATTATAGGCCATAATTATGTCACATAAACCATATTTATTTTAGCAGAAAAAATTTGCACTTTTTAATCCATATCCCACTTTGATATGGTATAACACTATTATCCAGTTACTTTATTTTACACCAAACCCTTCCCTCCTACCGCCACCCACAGACACATGCTTTTGCCCACCACCTGCAATCGTCAGTTTTATGTGTCAACATGGCCAAACTATAAGATTCAACTAATCAATCAAACACTAATTTAGGAGATACTGTAGAGGTATTTTGTAGATGTGACTAAAGCCCTTAAGCAGTTGACTTTAAGTAAAGGAGATTATCCTACATAATTAGTCCACTGAGAGTATTAGGAGAAATGAGGTGTCCCTGGACGCAAAGATATTTCACCTATGGATTTCAGAGCTCTGTATTTCTGTTTCCTAGCCAGCTCTAGCAATAGCATAGTCCAATTCTTTGCAATAAATCTCTTGAGATATATATATATATATATATATATATATATATATATATATATATATATCACTCTGATATCACCTTTTAAAAATTTCTAAGTAAACTCTATCCCAACATGGTGCTTGAACTCATGACCCCAAGATTAAGAGTTGCAAGCTCTATCAAATGAGCCAGCCAGGTGCCCTAGTGTCACCTTGGTATATATAAAATCCTAATAAATACACCATCCCAAACAAAATTGAGCACACATTCCAGGAATAATTGAGGTGTTTTAAATGACACCAGGAGTGTAACGAATAGCTTTTATGAAACATAGCTTTCATGTAGTTCCTAAGAACTACATATTTCACAAGCAAAAATAAGGCTTTGTTCAAAAATAAACGAACAAACAAATAAATGCTCCAATAAGTGGATTACTATTCTGCAGCCCACTTTTCAGACCTAAAGACCTGATATGCAGCCTCTGCTCTGGATCACTTAATATAAACCCTCTTTGACATTACTGGGGATGCAGTGACAGTGAATACACAACTATACTAAGTCAGATGAATGAGACAAGAGATAACTTGCCAGGATTACGAAGATAGCATTTGCTTGGTTCTAATTACCTCACCAGTCCATCTAGAATGAAGGATCCCACTTGATGAAACATTAGACAAGCTACCGATACCTCATTCACCGTTCAGATTTTACTTGGATTTGGACCTTTACTTTCACTAGTCCAACATTTTGAAAGCACTTTTAAAGTGGGAGAATTGTCTACAATTAAATTTTATCTTAGAAAATCATATTTAAATTAGAGTGAAAAAAGCTAAGTAGATGGAGGACAGGCAAAAAAAACCACAACTCCTCTCTGGGGTGCATGCTTAATCTCTTCCTTATTCTTTATTGCTGAAAACAAATTCACAGATCTAAAGATGAGCAAAAAGAAATGACAGAGAAAAAATCATGCAATAAAAATTACATTAACATTTCCATGGCATTTGATAACCTAAAATTTAGCATGCAGTTATTCCCTTCTATGAAGATCCTGCTGATTTTCTTCAAAATCTACAGGTAATTTACCTAGTGCAGGGTGCTTTTTCCTCCCTCTGATAGAGAAAGAAATGTGATCTTTCCTATCCCTCTCTGTCAAGAATTTCAGAATCACCAGTTATGACTAAAGTTATTGCTAATTCCAGAAAGGATGAGGGTTACAATGGTTGTCAGAACTCTCAGAACATGGGCCATTTGTATAAATCAGAAACTAGACATTTGGGCTTCTGGGAAATGGAACCATTAACTTTAGAATGCACCGAGCTGCTCCCAGGGAATCAGCTATTAACTTTCATTAGCTAACACTTGCCCACAGCGGAGAGGGAGGAAGGCTGTGATGTAACACCACGGAAAGAGACAACAGGAGAAGGGTGAGTGAATGACAGAGGGCTATAGCTATTGATACAATTAGGTCATTACTTACCTTGGGCTTAAGGGAACGGCAATAAAATATGTTATGTTGGGCAGCCCCGGTGGCTCAGCGGTTTAGTGCCTCCTTCAGCCTGGGGTGTAATCCTGGAGACCCGGGATCAAGTCCCACATCAGGCTCCCTGCATGGAACCTGCTTCTACCTCTACCTTTGCCTCTGCCTCTCTCTGTGTCTCTCATGAATAAATAAATAAAAATTTTTAAAAAATATGTTGGCCCATTTCAATAAGTACAATTACATGACAGCTAATTATTACATTTCTGCTGACAAAGTTCTTCCTGTATGTTCTCTTTTTAAATAATTTTTACTTTGTTCTTTTTTGGGCTGCCTCATCCACCTTGACAAGCCAGACAGTTCTTTTCTGTTATCTTCTTTCAATCTTTGGATTCTTCTCTTTCTATTGGGAAGTGTTGAAAAATATGGAAGACCTACAACTATGTCTCCATTAGTTTAACTGACCACATGTCCAAAGGGAGGAAGGAAAAGATTCAAGAGCCCAGGTTACTTAGTCCAGGTCACTAAAGCAAGTGGTGTTACACTTCTTCTAGCTTTCTGCCTAATATAATTCATAGACGCATCCCTGTTTCAATATCCTGTACCCCTTCAGGATTCTGGGCATAAAGGAGTAAGAGAGATGCCTGACCTTCACTAGAGAAATCACTACGAAATATTTAGCTGTTCTTTCTCCAGCTTATTTTGTGTGGTGTGGAGGGAGGACTCCTAACAAGGCCTACCTACCATAATGAGCCACAAGCTGTGCTTACTCTATGTCAGAGCATTTCTCCTCCCCACTGTCGAAGGTACTTAGTCTGAGAATGGCAGAAGACCTTGCTCTTGCTCTGCAAGCAATTCTCCTGTGGGGCAGGGGATGGAGGTGGGGCGGGGGACAGGGGGAGGGAACAGAGACTACAGGGAATGTGGGAGGGTGTGTTGTTTGCAAAAGGTTATTCAATATTACTGTCATACATATTTTTATTTGAAAGATAAAACACACGTATTGCTTTAATAATGCGAACTATTAAAGGTTTCAAAAATGGTCAGAGCCTACATAGATGGATAGAAAATAGATTCTATGATTCCAAATGAGAGAAAAGGCAGAGAATCTCACCATCAGCAAACAGGTATGTGAAATGTTTGTATTTATCAGAAGAGAATAAGATTTTATAAAGCTTAATAAATACCATCCTGATTCTAGCCATTAGTATTCAAATACAAAATGATAACCTACAAGGAAGGAAGGGGTCATGCAAATCAGGGTAAAGATTTTGGCATTCCTCCTCTCAGTTCCCTGCATGACATCCCCTCTGCCGAGTTTTGAAAGAACCCCTTTACTCTGTTCCAGCCTCTAGGTCTTGCCCCATTTTCTTTTCCTCTCTGGACTCTCAGATACAAGTGTAGTGACTAAGTGACTCAAAGGTGCTCTTACCATTGTCCACCCCTGCTTTAGTTAAAGGAAGGGTTTCATGCAAAGAATACCTTCACAGGCAGACACTTCTCTGTTATCCTCCTCACAGGTAGAGAGCAGGCGGCTGAATTTTGATTTCTGCTCCAATCCCACCTGCTTTCCTTTCTCAGATGCTTCTGAATGGAAACTCTGGGACCGGGACACAGAAATCTCAAATTGTTTGATCACCTCTTCGTCACTGTCAGAAGATGTGCATGGCTCCTCATCATCTCCAAAGCTGTTAACTGGGAGCAAACAAGAGCCATGAGTCTCATGTGGGGTTCACAAGAATACAGAGATATGTAATCCAGAGAAAGAACATGAGTGATTAGTCTGGATAAAGCATTTTTTGAAACACAAATTTGAGTCTTAAGGAATAAAACAGGAAAAGAAAGTTTAGGTGGGCAAGTAGAAATATATGGCTAGAACCCAGGAGGAACCATCAGGAAGCCCCTAAATGACGTAACAAGGCAAGGCCCTCTTGAGCAGGGCGGCCCTGTTGATTTGCTGTGTTGCTGACATGTGTTTATAACTGCGAACAGGACATTTGACTTACGTTCATCCTAGTCAATGAGGACCGAAAATATGCTCTTAGCCTCATCTCTGTTATCAAAACACAAAGAGCCAAGCCCCACTCCAGAGAGGACATACTTGAAACTGAGATCTTCCAAAAGTGTGCTAGTTTTGAAGACACACCCATAATAGTGTATGTTAAACAAAACAAAACTAGCTTATAAAATGCTGTTGACTCTCAGCACCAACAACCCAACCCAAACACCCTTTGAATTATTTGTACCACTTTCCCCATATCAGCTCACTGGCCCTTTCATTTTCTCCAACAAGCCAAGATAGTTCTTCCCTTTCAGTTCTTTGCCCTTGTTCCATCCATCTGGAACCCTCCTGCCCCTGGTGTTTTCCTGGCTGGCTCCTCTCACCCCCTGAGGTGTCAGCTCCACTGTCACTTCATCCTAATTCCTAATCCCTTCCTCCTGGATTTGTTTTGCTCTTTTATGAAGCTGCTGATCCAAGAGCACAGTACTGTCAACTCACTCAATGCTGTTGGCTGTGACCAGTATCAGTAAGATCTAAAAAACTAAATATGAGAAGACACTAGATATCCTGCTAATACTAAAAAACAATCCCCATGGAAAACCATCATAAGAGGCAGCCTTCCCATGTCTTAACATGCTGTGCAAAGCACCTGTTGTGGGATAGACCATCACATATGGGAGAGGCCCAGAGACCAACGAAGCAAAATTTAACTCCCTTCACCATTAGTGCATAGGACCAGCTAAACACCTGGGAAATATGCATTGGAGGAAGCGTTTGTTGGAATTCTTTCTAAGTCTGAGATCCATTCCATTTGTAATATTCGGTCAGTTTTTAAAATGTAAGTAGCCACAGTCATCAATTTCAAATTGACTGAGTGGATATTTCCTCATCTAGAAAATTGATAATTGGAATTCATTAATTTTTTTTTTTTAGAATTCATTACTTTACCATTATATGATCCTTGAGGTTTTGTTTCCCCAGTGAGTCACTGATCTTCCACCTCTAGAGGAAAGATCTCCATTTCACTAAACATAGACTATATTCCAGGCACCTTCTTGGACTTTACATATATTATCCCATGTAATCATCACATCAATACCATGAAGTAAGGATTATTATTATTCTCATCCTAGAGATGGAAATCAGAGGCACAGAAAAGTAACTTGCCCTAGGCAACAAAGTTAGCAAAGTAACAAAATGGGACTTGAACACAGACCCTACGTTTTTAGCTAATGTGCGTATCATCAGAAGTTATTGCATGGAGATACTAAAGCCATACCTAGTTTACTTTTCAGAGTGAGGTGAGGGCACTCTGCCACTTCCACCCTGAAATCTGCCAGGAGGTTCCTTCCTTTGTGAGAAGAGAAGAGAAGTCTGTCCATGTGGGAATGAATACATACAGGCAGGCTGCAGTATAACTGGCCTATTGCTCTCCATGGGATTATAAATAAAACTGCTTATACTATTCTAAGTCTCACTCTCCAAGGATCTCAGGGAATTCTCCATTCAAAAATGAAAACCGCCATCCTTCCTAAAAACCACTAAGCAGCAATGTAAGTAACTAGTGGCACTATTACAAAAGCAATTCCATACACAGCACATATCATGAATACTGCAGGGGCTATTCTAGAACTTTACATATTTTAATTTATTTACTCCTTAACTCTTTAGGTTATACTAAATAACCTAAAGAATAGCTATTTATCATTCCCATTCGTTGAATGGGAAAACGGAGACAAAGTCAGGTTCATGATTAGCCATTGTCGTAACAGTTAGTAGATAGTGGAAC
The DNA here is from genome assembly GCF_018345385.1 of Vulpes lagopus. Lineage (NCBI taxonomy): Eukaryota > Metazoa > Chordata > Mammalia > Carnivora > Canidae > Vulpes > Vulpes lagopus. The sequence continues at coordinate 36,602,702 of NC_054829.1, forward strand.
CAAGATTCAAACCCAGGCTGTGTTGCTCCAAAGTCAGTGTAAATGAACATAATGCTCTCTCTACCATCTGCTGCCTCAAGAAAAAAAATTCTTAAATCCTAGTAAAAATCTACACAACTCTGTTTTATCACTAAGAACACAAAATCACATAGGTTGAGCTGGAACGAATTTTTATAAGCATATTTTTTAAAAGATTCTTGCTATTTGCCTTGTAATGAGTCAATGTCAACAACTAAATAGCTGATCTGGTTTGCATTCAACTTAAATTTTTGAAAATCACAAAGTTTCAATCTCAGTTGTGACACTTACTTCAGAGATAAGATAATACTTCCTAAAACACCATAGAAATATCTAGTTTAAACCCCTTTCAAGCTAAGTAACCTAGGAAATAGCACAGTGGGAATTTGTATTAAAAATCTTCATCCAATTAGTTTGCTATAATAATATGGAAAAATTGCACAATTATCATGGATGTGGATACATCTTAAAGTTGAGATTATTCATTTCACTCAAACACAGAATACAAAGGGATCATAGATAGCACTCAAATATCCACCACCAAAGAGAAGGCATATTCTTTTGCAACGTTTCTGATGCTTGGCCACCCAGCCTCATCCCTTTGTTCACACACAGTCAAGGTGCTACTGGGGGCTTCTTCCACTGGTAGGAAGTTCATATCTCAGAAAGGTACAGAGAGCTAACTGACAACCCATCAATATTGAATCCCTACTACAATGGAGTCAGAACGTCCCTCCCTCTAACTTTTAATTATTTTTTTTCTAGTTTAAGTAACAAGGGGCAGAACAATGCCATCTTTATCTTTCACATTTAAGTAAAGAAGCTGGGGCCCCTGTGCCACAGAAACTGCCTGTCAAGTATAACATCAGTCAAGGTTAGAGTAGTTAAGAGTGTGGAATCTGGAGTCAAGATGCCTGAGTTTGAAATTGGTGTCTTCCATTTGCTAATTTGAGACCTAAGTAAGTTCCTATTCTTTCTGAACTGCAGTGTCCTTATTTTGTGATTTCTAACTTCCTAATGTTGAAAGAAGTGAAATAAATCAGGGCACCAGGGTGGCTTAGTGGGTTAAGCATCTGCCTTCAGCTTGAGTCATGATCCTAGGGTCCTAGGATAGAGCCACAAATCCTTACTTAGTGGGGATCCTGCTTCTCCCTCTACCCTCCCCCTGCTTATACTTTCTCTCTCTCAAATAAATAAATAAAGTCTTTTAAAAATATAAATGAAATAAACTACTTAGCACATGCCTGGTACATGATATGCTAAAATATATTATTTATTATTATTATTATTATTATTATTATTATTATTATCACCCATCATGGCAGTGCCCTGGGTGGAAACTCTTCTATGAAGCTTTGCATTCACTTGCAAAGGAAAGAATGTGCCTGTTCTTGCAGGGTCTAATTTGAAAACTCATCATCAGGGTTGTTGTTGGGGAAAAGTAGAAGAAACAAGGGCTGGGAGAGGAGAAGGATAAGGCAATAATGTGAATAATGTTACCTTCTTTACCTCACTATCCTTTTCCCCAAGCCTGGAGGTGGAGTGCTCTGTAAGAGCTGGCAATGCTGTCAGGATGTGGGCAGTGCCTAACACCTGCTCATTTTCTTGTTTCTTTTAAGGCAACAAAACCACCAACTGGTGATGCAAGGGGAGGATTTCTTAAGCCTGTCTGCTGCAATTTTACAGATGGAGTTTGAATTTACAAATGATCAGTGCAGCTCAAAGCTTATTAATTCATTCCCACCCACACAGGAGTAATTAGATGGAAGGAAGTCCTGCTCACATGGTATAGATGGGAAGTGGAGACAGGTGGGGGTGGGTGGTGCTCAGTGGTGCAGTACCTGGGTGCTACTTTTAGCTACAATTGCAGGAAATCCCTTATATATACTAGATTTCTCAAATACCCACAGCAAATGTCTGCCCAAAGTGGCTGGATAAGAATGGAAATAAGAACAAGAAGTTAGTTAATGTGATAAAGCAGAAGGGAGGTCATATGAGACAACTGCCCATTTCAGATCCTAAGAACATAGCCCACATTTCTAGAGGTACGATCCAGCTAATATTGGATTCACAAAGGAGAGAAAAATATTTTTATTTATTATTAAGCCTTAAGGGTTTTTTTTTTTTTTTAGACTATGTTCTGTGGAAGTCTAGGGCTCTACAAAGGAGCTTCAATGCCACTATACAAGTGGAGGTATGGGTGGTTGCACTGAGCAAGTTGGGTCATATACCCTCAAGGCTATTTTGCTCTAATATTATTTACATTTGTATGAGATTCTGTTGGGAAAAAAATTGGAACCCTGACACTTTTTAAAAGTTTGAAAAACATTAATATAACCCAACTTCCTCATTCTACAGAATAGAAACTGGGTTTCAGGTTACTTAAGGGACTCACCCATAGTCAAATAGCTAATTGGCAGAAGAAGGACTAGCACCCAGTTCTGTGCACACCTGTTTTGTCACCCTCCACCTTGTGTGAGAGATTTTGACAACTCCATTTTCTATTTGCACAGAGATGGCACTTGTAACAGTTAGACATGAGTGAGTCAAAAAGAAAATATTCTATTAAAACTAGTTACAGATCATTATACTAGGGAAAAGTTACAATATTGAAGGTCCCAGTTCTGACAACAGCAGAATAAGTGATTTGAACTCACCTACGAATTACAAATTCATGAAAAAAATTTAAGTAAACCATTTGAAGGCATAGAGAGTAAGCAAGAGCAGGGACAATCTGGAGAGGACCCAACTTTTTTTAATAAATTTATTTTTTATTGGTGTTCAATTTGTCAACATACAGAATAACACCCAGTGTTCATCCCGTCAAGTGCCCACCTTAATGCCCGCCACCCAGTCACCTCCACCCCCCGCCCACCTCCCCTTCCACCACCCCTAGTTCGTTTCCCAGAGTTAGGAGTCTTTCATGTTCTGTCTCCCTTTCTGATATTTCCCACTTATTTTTTCTCCTTTCCCCTTTATTCCCTTTCACTATTTTTTATATTCCCCAAATGAATGAGACCATATAATTTTTGAGGACCCAACTTTTGAAAGAAGGAAAACTCACTGGGAGAGATACATGGTTACATGTCTTTTCTGCTAAAAATACCAGCAAGTTTATGAAGTACAGGGTATCTCAGACTCTAGCAGACACAGGAGTCTTATTGAATTAAGGTGTCAGAGGACAGAATTCAAGGCAGCTGGAGATATAGAGGGAAACTCCAGAAAGGAGGGAACCACAGAAAAAGAACTTCAGAATCTGCATATGAACTCGGCAAATGCTGGACTAAAACCTGAAATATGAATACATGGGGGGAAAATCCAAGGAACCCCCCAAAAATAAGAGCTAGGGGGCTAAAAATTTGAGCCAAACGTCTAGGCTGCAGCCTATATCAGGGAAGACTGAGCCAGGACTTTGAATCTGGCCAAGTTAGAGACCCCAGGTATTCCATTAAAACTCTAGACAGATTAGCCTTAGAGCTAAGGCTAAAAATAAAACTGAAACAAGCCCAACAGAACAAAGCATGAAGCCAATACCTCATGAAATCAAAGGAATCAACTCATAATTTAATTGTTTACTAAAACAAAAGAACTCCTTTCTCTTTCCCACCAGGCCAAACCTATCCAAGGTAAGAGAGAAGACATCATGAAGACATCTGGGGTGAAGTGATTGCCTCAGACTATGGGGATCACAAAAAGGCTGTACCATAAAAGGTAGTTTTTGGAACAGACCTGTGTCTGTACTCACTAGGCCCTCATTTCTCACTATCTGATTCTCTCAACTACAAATGTTTCCTGAACACTTGACTTTCACAATCACTTTCTGGTTCATCACTGCAACAGGGCTCACCTGGACAAGAGCAAGTACTAAAATATTAACCTCCCTGACTCTTTTCAGCTCTGGTCTCTAATTTGTATGCCTCCAACAAGGGAATTTCTTGATAGGACCCAAGTGTTGTGTTGTTTTCTGCTATAGTGGCATTTACATACAAATTAATGGCCATGTTGTAATTTATTCTGCTGAGAACTGTGGTCACCTGATAATTAAATTTCTCTGCAAATGCAAAAAAAAAAAAAAACCCATAAAATCAGAATGGTTGCTCTTGCTTTCTTTTTCCCAACCCCCAATACTTCTCTATCACTCCAGTGAATCCTTACAAGCAAATGTGAATCAACATTTTAATCTACAAGTGTTCTGATTAGGAAGACAAAAAACAAATTCCATTGCCATGGATACTAAAATGAAGGGCCTGGGATGGATAACCAAGACTGAGAGAGATAATAAACAGATCTTGAGATGTGCAGGTGTTGTGAGTTTTTGAAATTCTATTTATTCAGTTCATTCACTCATCTTTCCAAAATCCCATGCTGCAAATCATTCTCAAGGCAGTTTCCAAAGTTATTGTTTTATCTTGCAAGAGAGCCCCATCAAGCTACAGAGATAATTTAGGTGAGGCAGTCTGAAACTCTCTTCGGTACCAAATCTACAGTAAATATATCCAAATACATCATGATAACTGAAAGAAATAGGCTGAAAATGCTCACTTGGCTAAGTAAGAGCTTCTTTAGAAGAAAAATAAAAGCCGTATTCCAAGAAAAGGCACATAATTCATACATCATATATTCAGTGTTGGTATGCATATATTAGAATAGTAGCCCTCAGTGATGCCACTGATAATATCAGGTAATGAATAACTTCTCTCCACTTGGAGAAAAAGTTAAAGGAAATTTTTCTAAATGTTTGACTTTTCCCATAAAGTTTCTATCCCTTGGGTGCCTGTTATCACATATGCTGATGTGCACACCCAAGTAAAAAAAAAAATTAACAAAGAAATGAAGTAGCTAATCATGCTTCTTTCCTCAGCTTGTTTTGTCATAGATATGCATACTCATTGCTGTGACTGTTATATGGCTTACATCATCTAGTCATATTTTCCACTGGCAAAATGAGTCCTGCTTCATAATGAAAATAAATACATTAAAATTGCATGGGGTGCCACAAAAATCACATCAGTTTTCAGCATTGAGCCACCTCAACAAGTCTGGCACCACTGAATTAGAAAATGTTGCACTGGATATAATCATGTCTTTTGTTCCATCTATATTCTTAACTGTCACATAGAACTTACCTTCTGTTATTTATCTTACTTACATTTTCTAAATGGGTTTCTGTAGCTGTGGCTCCTCTAGCATGTTCAAGGAATTTGTGGTCCTAATTCATTCTTCTCTATTCTATCACCTTAGTGTCTAACATACTATGAGGAATAAAGCAAATCCTTTGATAATTAATAAACAAATGAATTTAGAATTAGTACAGTAGTGTATTAGCCAGGTTATCTAGATAAACAGAACCAATAGGGGCTTTATATATTTTTTTAATTTATTTATATTTATTTATCTTAAGGTATTGGCTCATATAATTATGGAGGCTGAGAAGTTTCAAGACTTATAATTGGCAAGCTGGAGACCCAGGAGACCCAAGAGACCCAGGAGACCCAGTGGTATAGTTCCAGGGTGACTGAAGGTCTGAGAACAAGGAGAGCCAATGGTGTACATTCTAGTCCAAGACCAGGTGAAGGGCAATGTTTTTGTTCAAGGAATCAGGCAGACGAAGTTCTCTATTACTCAGCTTTTTTATTCTATTCAGGTCTTCAATTTATTGGGTGAAGCCCACCCACATTAGGGATGGCAGTTTGCTTTACTCAGTCTACCAATTCAAATTTAATCTCATCCAGAAACATCCTCCCACATGCACCCAGAATAATATTTGACCCATTATTTTGGCACCTGTGGCACAATAAAATGGTACATAATATTAACTATCACAAATATCATACAAAAGCCAAGGGCAAAGTGAGAAGAACACCAAAAAGATGCAAGTCACATATAGGTTTTTATCCCAGCTCTGACACTTCCCAAATGAGTTATCTTGGGTGAACTTCAGTTTATTCAACTTTAAAAACTAGACCAGATTTTGGAAGTCTGAGGCCATATAAAACCCCTCCTGCTACAAACTCATAGAAATGCTGACAAAATTAGAAAGATATCTGGTATTATCCCAGAGGGATAATCAATTTATTTGGCTGATATCTAGGATATTAATGGTTCATGCAAGGCTGGATTCAGGACCCTAGCATAAAGCTACTACTCTTTAATAAAAGCTGCCCTTTCTATGAAAAGAGGACTAGTAAATTTGAGCTAACAGTTTGGGCCTAGAGAAGTAGCAAGGAAGACTACTACCCATTAGGGCTGTGGATGACAAAAAAAATTATTCTATGAGAAATAAAAATGAGTCTACCTCTCAAAGAGATTTAGTACCAGCAGAGCACAGATATCTGAAGCTAAGAAATTAATATGGGAAGTGGGTAAGCACCTATGAAATACAGGAGACCCAAGAGAAGTAAGTGCAAAATTACTCTATAGGAATACCTCCATAAATTAGTATACACAGGATTACACCCCAGATCAAGCACAAATGTACCCCTTCTAAAGATGAGCTAATCCTGAAAACTCACAAACTATAAAACAAAGAGGAATTAAACTATCTTGAGATGAGATGGAAAACAATCTAAGAACACACAGTTATTTAAATATGTGGAAGATTTACAAAAATTAGCCATGTACACAAAAACAGACACATAGATCAATGGAACAGAATAGAGAACCCAGAAGTGGACCCTGAAATGTACGGTCATCTAATATTCGATAAAGGAGGAAAGACTATCCATTGGAAGAAAGACAGTCTCTTCAATAAATGGTGCTGGGGAAATTGGACATCCACATGCAGAAGAATGAAACTGGACCACTCTCTTTCACCATACACAAAGATAAACTCAAAATGGATGAGAGATCTAAATGTGAGACAAGATTCCATCAAAATCCTAGAGGAGAACACAGGCCACACCCTTTTTGAACGCAGCCACAGTAACTTCTTGCAAGATACATCCACAAAGGCAAAAGAAACAAAAGCAAAAATGAACTATTGGGACTTCATCAAGACAAGAAGCTTTTGCACAGCAAAGGATACAGTCAACAAAACTAAAAGACAACCTACAGAATGGGAGAAGATATTTGCAAATGACATATCAGATAAAGGGCTAGTTTCCAAAATCTATAAAGAACTTATTAAACTCAACACCAAAGAAACAAACAATCCAATCATGAAATGGGCAAAAGACATGAAGAGAAATCTCACAGAGGAAGACATGGACATGGCCAACAAGCACATGAGAAAATGCTCTGCATCACTTGCCATCAGGGAAATACAAATCAAAACCACAATGAGATACCACCTCACACCAGTGAGAATGGGGAAAATTAACAAGGCAGGAAACCACAAATGTTGGAGAGGATGCGGAGAAAAGGGAACCCTCTTACACTGTTGGTGGGAATGTGAACTGGTGCAGCCACTCTGGAAAACTGTGTGGAGGTTCCTCAAAGAGTTAAAAATAGACCTGCCCTATGACCCAGCAATTGCACTGTTGGGGATTTACCCCAAAGATTCAGATGCAATGAAACGTCGGGACACCTGCACCCCGATGTTTCTAGCAGCAATGGCCACAATAGCCAAACTGTGGAAGGAGCCTCGGTGTCCATCGAAAGATGAATGGATAAAGAAGATGTGGTTTATGTATACAATGGAATATTACTCAGCAATTAGACACGACAAATACCCACCATTTGCTTCAACGTGGATGGAACTGGAGGGTATTATGCTGAGTGAAATAAGTCAATCGGAGAAGGACAAACAGTGTATGTTCTCATTCATTTGGGGAATATGAATAATAGTGAAAGGGAATATAAAGGAAGGGAAAAGAAATGTTGGGAAATATCAGGAAGGGAGACAGAACATAAAGACTCCTAACTCGGGGAAACGAACTAGGGGTGGTGGAAGGGGAGGAGGGCGGGTGTTGGAGGGGAATGGGTGACGGGCACTGAGGTGGACACTTGACGGGATGAGCACTGGGTGTTTTTCTGTATGTTGGTAAATTGAACACCAATAAAAATTAATTAAAAATAAAAAAAAATTAGCCATGTATTAGGCCACAGAGGAAGCCTCAAAATATAATTATACCACATTCTAATCTCAAAACAGTTAGAAATAAAAGACTTTTAAAAAATTATAAAAATGTCTTTTGGAAACCAGAATCCACATTTTTAAATAATTGATGGGTCAAAGAATAAACCCTAATTGGAATGATAAAATATTTATAATTGAAAAATAATGAACACCCCACATATCATACACTTGTGGGCTAAATATTTAAAGTGGTACTTAAAACAAATTTATGGATTCATTTAAGGTATATGTTAGAAATCAAGAAAAAGACTGAAAGATTAATATGATGATAAATGGTCAATTTAAGATGCTATTGATCAACAGTTTCAACCTAAGTAAAGTACATGGAAGAAATAAAAAAGACAAAGAGCAGATACTAATGAAAATGTTACTACAAAGAAAATATTGAAACCTAGAGAAGATGAAGACAGTCTCCTAAAGATAATCCATTGCCAAGATTAAGACAAAGAATAAATTTATAGATAAAATGGACATTTAAAAATCATAAAGAGAACAAAAACAAGTTTAAGCAATTTTTAAAAAGAACAAATAAATTACATACAGACCAAATGCCACTAGAGAAATAACAGGTAGAAAAAAATTCAAAAAGTGACACAACACATCCAGATGGTTTTGTATAACTCCTTCCAACAACTTCCAGGTGAAAAGATAACTGCTCTTTTATATAAGCCAATCTAGAAGGGAACACTTCTTGTAATACTTTTTAAGGACAGCATAAACTCAAGTAAGGGAATTTATATAGTAGACCAATCTCTTACAATGCTAGTTGCAAATATTATAAACTAAGCAGGAAACAAAATTCATGATATGTCAAAAACAAATGCATTGAGAATAAGTTTAAGCACCAGGAAAATCTCTTAAATGTACTTAACCACATTATTGAAGATGAAAAACATCTCAACAGATGTGGAAAATCATTAAATAAGTTTCAAAACCTATTTATGACAATGATTCTCAGTAACTAGGAATAAAAGGAAATTTTCTCCACCCAGAAAAGAAAATGTACCATGCATTACACTCGAAAGTAAACTTTAACATTCCTTAGAAACAAAAGACAAGAACACTTGACCTTATCACTTCCTTGCGATTCTTTTTTTTTTTTAAGACTTTTTATTTATTTATTCATGAGAGACACACAGAGAGAGAGAGAGGCAGAGACACAGGCAGAGGGAGAAGCAGGCTCCATGCAGGGAGCCCGATGTGGGACTGGATCCCGGGACTCCAGGATCACGCCCTGGGCGGAAGGCAGCGCTAAACCGCTGAGCCACCCGGGCTGCCCACTTCCTTGTGATTCTATACTGGAGATCTCAAAAGCAGTATAAGACAAGAAAAATAAATGAAGGGCATGTGTTGGAAAGCAAGAAATGAAAGGCCAAAAGACTGAACTTTCCATGTCAAAAAAAATTCCAAGAGAAGCCAAGGCCAGCCTTTCAATTATTAAGGATTCATCAAGGGGACTTCTTCCTCTAATCAAGATGAAATAACAAGTACTAAATTTAGCCTCACACGTGGAATAACTAAAAACCTGGACAGAAAAAATGGTTCTGAAAATACTGAACATTAAACAACTAAAAACAGAGATTCCTGAGAGATGAGAAATGAGCGAATAAGTTCTATGCTTACCTACACGGACTGCCTGGAGAAAGTTTTGAGGCAAAGCTGGTGGTCTCCCTGATTTGAAGAGATGGAGCTAGAGGGCCTAGGCTGTGAGAACTCACCAAAATAGCACGGAAGAGAAAGCTACAAAGAGAACTCAGAGACCTGCTGGGTACTTGAAGTCTTCAGATGAATATTATTAAGTGCATGTGAGGAAAAATACTGAAGAGTTAATGGAAATGAAAAGAATTGATGGAAATGATTGGAGGTAATAGTATCTGGAGCTCACACAGAACCAGGAACATCGCCTGGTTCAATAGCAAGCATAGAAAACCTCCTCATTAAGTGGGGCATTGGTTAAACTACTCGGAAGGTTTTGCCTCAGTAGGAAGGAACAATTAGCCTGAGCTAAAACAGTACTTCACCCCTACCTAACAAAGTTTAAAATCAAGACCTGAAAGGATCAAATAGTTTCCAAGTAGCTTATCCACATTCCAGATCCAAGCTCAAGAACTGTTATACATCTAGCATGCAAAAGGGAAAATTTACAATGTATACCATCCAATCAAACATTTCTAGGCATGCAGAGAAGCAGAAAAATATCACCCATAATGCAGAAAAAAAGTCAATCAATTGAAAGGGTCTAAGAAATCACATAGATAATAGAATCAGTAGGCAAGGACACTAAAACAGTATCACTGTATGTATTCCATACATTCCAGAAACTAAAAAGAAAGATTGAACATTCAAGAAACTAAAAAGATTGAACATAATAGAGATATGAAAAATTTGAATGAAACTTAGAAATGAACTACACTAAGATGAAAAAATACATGGATTGGAATTAATGGCAGATTGTACACTACAGAAAGACTAGTGAGGGACACCTGGGTGGCTGAGTGGTTGAGCATTTGCCTTTGGCTCAGGTCAGGGTCCTGGCATTGAGACTCCCATCAGGCTCCCCAGAGGGAGCCTGCTTCTCCCTCTGCGTATGTCTCTGTCTCTCTGTGTCTCATGAATAGATAAATAAAATCTTTAAAACAAGACTAGTGAGGTATCCCTGGGTAGCTCAGTGGTTTAGCACCTGCCTTTGGCCCAGGTTGCGATCCTGGAGTCCCAGGATCAAGTCCCGCGTCAGGCTCCCGGCATAAAGCCTGCTTCTCCCTTCTGCCTGTGTCTCTGCCTCTCTCTCTCTTTCTATCATGAATCAATAAATAAAATCTTTAAAAAAAAAAAAAAGAAGACTCATGAGCCTGAAAACATAGCAATAGAAACCCATCCAAAAGGAAACAAATATAATCACTGTAAAAACATGAACAGAGGGACACCTGGGTGGCTTAGCAGGTGAGTGTCTACCTTTGGCTCAGGGTGTGATCCCAGGGTCCTAGGATTGAGTCCCACATCAGGATCCCTGCATGGAGCCTGCTTCTCCTTCTGTCTGTGTCTCTGCCTCTCTCTCTCTCTCTCATAAATAAATAAATAATAAATAAATAAATAATAAATAAATAAATAAATAAAATCTTAAAGACATGAACAGAGAACCAGCGAGCAGTGGGACATCTTCAGGCAGCATAAAATAACATGTAATTAGAGCCCATGAAGGAAGGAAGGGGCAGAAAAAAAAACTGAAAAAAAGCATAGACAATCTTTTCCATGTTTGATGAAAATGATAAATCCACCAATTCAAGAAGCTCAACACATCCTAAGTCCAAGAAGTATGGTGGAAACTACACCAACACACACCATAATCAAATAGCTGAAAGCCAGTAAGAGATAATTGGGAACAAAACAGAGTGAACTCTAATGTAAACTATGGGCTGTATTTAGTAGTAATATATCATTTTGCTTCATCAATTGTAGAAATGTACCACACTAATCCAAGATGATACTAATAGGAGAAACAGGGCAGTAGGAGTGAGAATATGTGGTAACTCTCCATATTTTTTTGTACAATTTCTCTATAAACCTAAAACTACTCTAAAAATAGTCTTAATTTTTTTCAAAAGTAGCCTAAGGGAAAAAAAGACAGTTTATGAACAGAGGAGTATAGATAAGAACAGCAGGTTTCTCACTGTGAAATCCCACAGTGAAGAAATATTTTTAAAGTGCTAAAAGAAAAACACTGAATTCTATACCCAGAGAAGATATCTTTCAAAAACAAAGGGAAAATAAAGACTTGTCAGGAAGAATTCATCACCAACAAAACAAGAAATGTTAAAAGAAGTCCTTCAAACAAACAAACAAAAAAAACCATAGGATATAAATCTGCACCTGTACAAAGAAATGAAGAGCACAGCACCTGCTATGTGGGTAAATACATAAAAACTTGGGTTCTTCATATTAAAATGTCTTTTTTTAATGTCCCAACTTTTATATATGTGTTATACTATACAGATGTTTATTTGACCTTCTAGAATCTTTCCCTCTCTTTCGGTAATGACATCCTGATTTTCTTTTTAAGAAGCCACACCTCTCCATATTTCAAACCATGAGGTTGCAGTGAGGCTGACTTTCATTTTAGGGTAGGCAAACAACTCAAATCTGGTCAATGACAGTCAGCCTTGGGCCTTTGCTGGAAGTAATGAAAAGGAGCACTCCCACTCCTGCAGCTGGGGTTGATAAGCTAGTAGGTTGTAAGCCTGTATCTATCTGCCATCATCTGGAGGATAGCCTGCCTCAAAAAGAAGCCAACACTGAATAAAGGAGAAACAAGAATTGTAGATTCCTGATACCTGCTGTAAACTGAAGCCAATCATTCCTATATACAGAATAATCCACTGGGTTTTTCGCTTATGTGAGCCAATAAACCATTGTGTGTGTGTGTGTGTGTGTGTGTGTGTGTGTGTGTGTGTGTGTTTAAGCCCCTTTTGAATCTTCTGTCACTGGGACTCAGAAGGATTGAGCCTAATATAATAATGAAGTGTAAAAAGTATTAAAGGTCATAGTGAAAGGATCTTCATTCTAGATCTGCCTCTTTCAACACATAATTATGAAATCTTGGCCAAGAAACTTTATATCTTTCTCCTCTGAATTCCTACAATAAATGTTATCTGCATAATTCATTAAGCAAATAAGCATGTACTGCTTTACGATAGGTCTTCTCTCTTGGCTAGCTGTTTAAATCCTTATTAATATTTGATTCACTTAGTCTTACTTTCCCAATCAGATTATATGTCCTTGACTCCTCACACATAGCTGATGCTGCTCCCCTGAACCAAAACACACACATAGCACACCTAATATGGGTCAGCTCCTATTTTAAGGCCCTTTCAGTTTAAAACAAATTTATAATTCTATAAGAATTCCATGGCCCCAAATATCATGACTGTTTCCTGATTCCACAGCATATCACTCATATTGGCCAAGCTGCCCTGTTCTTTCTCCCTGAAATACCATGAGTTACTGGAAGCAGAGTCTACCTTAATTAAGCCTTTACAGCCCTGAAATGGAGAAGAAGGCTCTTGACACTGTCAGCATAATGAAAGAATTGGCTGAATTGAAGTGAATTCTATCCAAATTTTCCTTTACATCCAGAAATATTCTCCTTCATTGAAGAAGAAGTGAAGAGCAAATCATTTATAATCAAAAGACCTAAGTTTTAGGTTCTGCCACTTGTCAGCTATGTGGCTTGCCATTTGTTACTTAACTTTTCTGGGCTTCCATTTTTTTCTATACAAATGGAAACAATGATCCCTTACTTTTTAAGGTGAGGAACAAAAGCAATTATGTATAGGCAAAGAAGGACTCCAAGCAACATTTATGAAACATTATTATGTACTCATTACATTACATATAATATCCCATTTAAAACTTAACAATGTCATTGGAGGTGGCTATTGTATCCTGACCTGACGTATGAAGTTAATGAGGTCCCCCAACAGCTAAATAATGTGTAAACTCTGACTCACAAGTCCATATTCCCTCTGTCACATTATTTTACTTGGTAAATACAAAGTTATGTACAAATAACAGGTGTTCCATTTCCCAGGTGCAAGGAAACTATGAAATAGTATGAGTCTGGGCCTTAAAACCAAAATGACAAAGAACAAATGAAGCAGGAACCAAAGTTCCTGCTTATCCATAGTAGGTAGGATTGACAAAATCATGGAACACATGCCATTACAACTCTTCTCTCCTTACCCAAAGCAGAGGATAGTCACTGGCTGTGGCACTGTTGCCTGATCACCTTGGGTGTGATCTCAGAATCTGCAAACTTCACTCCAAACAGCAAAATCCACCCATCAGAGCTGCCTGCAATAGGGAGCTACTGGTCATACTTGGGCCCTGTAAAGACCCTGCCTACATCCTGTTCAGAGACTGCAGAGTGGAGCTACAGCCACACCTAGAAGCAGGATGGAAGAAAAAAAGAGAGAATGCCAAAAAAATTCCTTATTTAAAAGTCCATCTGCTTAATAAACAATTTAGACCCTATGACATGCCTGGCTCAGGACCTGATGTCAGCATACAATGGCTAACAATCAATAGATGAGTAGATAAAGAAGGTGTGATATGGAATATTGGACTATTATTCCAATATTACAATGGAATATTATTCATCAAAAAGATGAAGTTTTGCCATTTGCAACAACATGGGTGGAGCTAGAGAGTATGACTAAGCAAAAATAAATCAATGAGAAGAAGACAAATACCATATGATTTCACTCATAGGTGAAATTTAAGAAACAAAACAAATGAGCAAAGGGGAAAATGAGAGAAAGAGAAAGAGAAAAATAAAAGTTATAGAGAACTGATGGTTACCAGAAGGGAGGAGTGTGGGGAGAGGGTGAAATAGGTGATGGGTATTAAGAAGGGCACTTGTCTCGATGAGCACTGGGTAATGCACAGAATTATCGAATCACTATATTGTATACCTGAAACTAATAAAATACTTATGTTAACTGGAATTAAAATAAAAACTTAAAAAGCCTCACATACATACAAAAATAGACCCTGGTCCTCACCTGGCATGGAAGTCCATGAAGCAGGCAGGAAAAGTAGGCTCTTTGAAGAAAGTAGAAATAGCCTAAATGGGTCAGTATTAAGACTGCCAGGTCCACTGCTGGAACCCTTGGGCTAGATACATTTCAGAATTTGGGTTCTCTTGGATTTTAAAAAGCCAATATGGTGCACATACCATATATTATTTAACAAATCAGTGGAGTCTGGGGCAACACCTTGTAATAAAATGCATTAATAATTAAAACGTGAATATTCACTCTAAGAGAGATGAGTAAAGGCTCTAAATAACCTCATTTCAACTCAAGTCATCTTCAACCTTACTAAATAATTCCAGTTTCCAACGTTTTGGGATTTTAGAATTTAGGACAAGAGTTTGTATACTTGTATTAAGGCTAATTTTGAAAATATCAGCTGAAGATAAAAGCTAATTTCATGTATCTGATTTCTAGAAGAGACATCCCAAGCCATATGTTAGTATTTTAATAAGCTATGGAAGTCCTTTCCACAAGATTTATTGATAAATTTGTATTTTTTAAAGATTCAGTAATCTCAAATATTTTAAAATTCTTATTTTAATATATTAAAGAAGCCCATTTGCAGGATTACATCCAGTTCTAGGGTCTGGAGATAGCAAAGAGAAGATGAGGAAATTTCACAAATACAAGGAAAATCCTAGTACAAAAATACCAGGATTTTCCTTATATTTGTATACAGGACTTGTGTACAGGGTTCCTTGTCATAACTAGGCTGGAGGGGCAAAAAGCCCATGCTCCTAAAAATCACTTAACATAGGGGCTAATGTTCTCAAAGCATCTGACACCTGCCTTTGTAACTCAGAGGCAAAGGTGTCTAAGTACACTGACTTGTCCCTTGTTGAAAGATGATTTTCACTTCTACATGACTACCCTTTTCACAGAATGTGACAACACTGAGGACATTCCTTCCCTGATCTTCGGCAGCAATAGAGCCTTATGGCTTTCTGCCCCCATCCTGAACCTCCCTGTTCATCTCTTGGCACCAGTCCTTAGGGTTCTACCCTGAGCACTTTGTTCAGTACACATGGTCTTCCGGCAAGCCACCCACAGCTCCAACTACCACCTCCACAGTGATGACCAGTAGAGAATCTCTGCCAGGCCTCTTTACTGAGCTTACGCTAATGTATGTACCCAACACCTGCCTCCAGTCTGGCTTTCTCCACAGCTGCCACCTTGCCCATCCGGTTCCCATCTTCCCCAATGTGTTACCTTCTTCCTTTATTCTCAACTTCTTGTCTCTTTGCCCAGAACAACATCTGCCTGCCCTCAACTTCCATGCTCAATCTGACCTCGTTCTTCAAAGTGCTTCTGGCTTCATTTCCTGCAGGATTCACCCCCCATCCCCCAAAGACAAACAGAGCCTTTCCCTTATTCTTGCTCTCTCTAGCTTTCTGTGCCTACCCCCTTGAAAGCACTAATCAAAATAATTTCAAACTCTCCATTTACTTGTACATGCTCCCTCCAGACTGATGGCTCCTTAAAAGTGGGAGCAGAGTCCCTATCTCTGCATCCTCAGAACTAAGACAGTGCAGTGTCAGGCTGACAACAACTGCTCAATAAATATTAAGAACAATAATTAATTAACCCTATCCCATTGTTGTGGGAGAAGTTGGAAACCCCAAAAGCATCTAACACAGAAAAGCACCTATCACCATAATCAGGCACAGAATGGGTGCTTAACACAGATGTATTAAATGAATCGGTTATATACTTTATTAGCACTTATAGGACTCTTTGTCTTGTATTTTAGATACACACAGATTAAATGAACTTCTCTGGTCTGGACTGAAGGTCCAATTTTTAAAGGAAAATGCCTCTCAAGTTCCAAATAGCTTACAAAGCCACACTTAGAACACAACTCCTTGGTAAGCAGGGGCTGAGTGTATAAGAGTGACATACCATTTATCCAATTTAACTTCTATTAATCTATTTTAAATTCTTTCCACTAAACCTGTCAATGGATAGCTACTTGTCTCTTTAATGGAATTACAAATGTTATCTCTAATTATTTCCCCCTGTGTTCTGTCCTTCCTCTCTTTATCTTCATGGGTTTTTTCTTAATTAAATGAATTCAACCTTGTTAGGAGCTATTATATGATTTTTAAAAAGTGAACAGAATCATCTGACTAAATAATTAGGACAAGGTAAAAATTAAAGCAGTGTACAGCACAAACAGAAAGAACTCATATTTTCAAAAATAAGATGCTAATGAATTTTGGCTATGGCCCCTTAGAGCTACTTCATGCTATGTTCTAGAACAAATGGTAAAACTGATCATGATGCAAATTGGATTTAAGGAAGCTACCACCTCTAGCAATATGTCGAATAACCTGCATGGGGATTGGATGCCAAAAGTGTCCTAGGGGCAAGTGCCTTGGACGATCTGATCCTCTATACTCAAAACTTACCCACTGACTGCCCCAGGAAAGCGCATGTGTGCACATGAGTGCACACACACTTAAGGAGACTTCAGAAAAACATTGCATCTATCATTGCTAAAAAAAACTTCAAGGCAAACTGAAAGAAACCTGCAGGTATGATGTTTAGTCAATTCCACTGATGAAAGTAAAACTTTTGTTATTTGCCGGAAGATGTCTATGTGGAACAGTTTTCATTTTGTTTGATGAGGGTTTTTTTTTTAAGATTTTATTTATTTATTCATGAGAGACACAGAAAGAGAAGCAGAGGCAGGCAGAAGGAGAAGCAGGATCCCCACAGAAAGCCTGATGCAGGACTAGATCCAGGACCCTGGGATCATGACCTGAGCCAAAGGCAGACAGACGTTCAACCACTGAGCCACCCAGGCACCCCAGAAGATTCTTTTTAAAACAGGCTTATAAAGATATAATTTACATGATATACAATTCACCAACTTTAAGCGTGCAATTCAGTGGTTCACAGAGCTGTGCAACCACCAGTACAATTTTAGAACATTTTCAACATTCCAAGAGAAAATCTCCCATCTCTTTCTCATCAGCTGGTCCCCATAATCACCTCATTCCCCCGCAGCCCTAGCCAGCCATGTATCTACTTTCTATCTCTATGAATTGGCCTACTTTCCTTCAGCATAATGTTTTCAAGATTTAACTATTTTGTAGCATGAATCAATACTTCATTATGGTCAAATAATATTCCATTGTATGGATGTGCCATATTTGCTTACCTATTCAGTTAATGGACATTTAGGTTGTTTTAGACTTTTTCTGATGGTTAATGACATTGAACATCTTTTCATGTGCTGATGGTGATTGTAAACCCTCTCTGAAGAAATATTTATTCAAGTCCTTTTCCATTTTAAGTGGTTTATTTTCATTTTGTTACTGAGTTGTAGGAGTTATTTATATGTTCTAGATAGCAATCCCTTGCTGGATATATAATTTGCAAGCACTCTCTCCCATCCCTTAGGGTGTCTTTTAATTTTATTGATGGTGTATCATTTGCAGCACATAAGTTTTCCATTTTTATGAAGTCTAATGCATCTAGTGTTGTGTATACCACTTGTGTTTTAGTATCACATCTAATAAGGCTTTGGCTAAACCCAGGTGATAAGATTTAATCCCAGGTTTTTTTCTAAGAGTTTTATAGTTTGGGTCTTACAGTTATGTCTGTGACCCATTTTGAATTAATTCTTGTTTGTGCTATAAGGAAGTTTTGTTTTTTAAATTGGATATTAGTTATATATTCACAATTATAATGTATCTCAACATCTTTGATTTTCCTACATGGTACTAACCCATTCCCTCCTCTCTCTCTACTTTGCTCATACACTCTTTCTGCATAATGGCTAATGAACTTGTTGCCACAGGATTTTAAATGTCTTCCAGAATATCTGTCTGTATTTTGAAAATTAAAAGGTGAGGTATTCAATGCTAGTTTCCATGCTTTGTACGTTGGGGTAGGGGAGGAGGGATATTCCCAGTTTGATAACAAAAATTTATACTTAGTGGATTTATTTGTCATATTGTCAAACATTTTATTTCTGCTTTTTACCTGCAGTAGAAAAAAAGTTCAGCTTATTTCATTAGTAACAAAATCTGAAGATATATTTTTATCTCTGATTTTATAAAATGTCTCACAGCACCTACTTTCCAATTGTCCTATGGTTTTTGAAATGTACTTTTGCCTCAATATTTTCAAATAAAATATTTAGTCTTCTATATACATTTTTCTGAGATTATATTTTCTGAAATATTAACAAAAAAGTATTTTTCTTGAGATTATGCTGAATTTATATCAGACACACTTTTAATTTCATTAAGTATAATGTCTTTCAAAGGTTATACTGTAATTTGTGATCTAGTGTTAGATTCATATTTAATTGTTGGCATATTTCTAAAACTACAGAATTCAAAATAAACCAATTTGGATGAGTACACCTCAAATAATTAGGAATAAATATTTCTTTCATCCATTGTAATGACACTTTCATTAGGTAGGTAGACTTAAAAACTTTGTTTATCAAAATATTCTTTTCCTGAAAAAATCATCAACCACCCCATGTGCAACCCTCTTCAACTCAATGTTTTTTAAAATTGTTATTACATATATTTTTCACTAAGTTTAGGAGCTCTCCAATCTATCAAAACTTCTGGATAAGAGCATTTCTTGCAAAACCAATCAGGAATTTAGAGCTAAAAGATACTGAACAATGATAATTGTTCAGTATCATTACCGTATGTGGATTCATGTTTATAAACTCAAATACATAAATATTTATGAACTCAAGCAAGAATATGCTGTGTACTAGGTAAACAAAAGCATCTTTAATGGATATTACAGAAGAATTGATTTGAAACTGTCACTATTTGAAGGAATTTTTAAATAAATGATCCTTGATTCTTCTAAATATCCTAGAATAACAGACCTACAGGATAGCATGCTATTGAAATTCTTATATTACAGAGAAAGTAATTAAAACCTAGAAAGATTAAATGTTTTTCCATAATGAATAAAATGACAAAAGTTATCTTAATAGCATCCTATATTTCTATGAAATTTTCAATTTTATTAAGATGTTCAATTGCTCGCAATAATACCAACGTTCACCCTCTTTATTTTTAGGCTTCTACCATTTTTCTTTTGTAAATCCACTTTTCTTCCCATGCTTACCTTTCTTTCAATCTACAGGGTCATCTAATCTCATCATTCCCCTTTCATTGATCCAAACCACCAAATTCCCTTCCACCCTCTCTAGTCATTGTCAAGGTAATTCGCCTGCTATTCTGCACTACATTAAATTCCCTTCCATTTTTACAGTTTGAAAATCATGCTGCTGCCTTTTTCAGATTTCATTGTCTGCAGCCTCCTGCTTTTAGGGTTCAGATGAAGTTCATCTTTCCTATATAGGTCTTTCCCCATTTCCCATCAGTCTTTTAGTACCAGATAAATCTAAAGTCTTCCTCTTTGGGCCACACAAAACTATCTGACACACTCTTATCTTCAGTAAGAGGTTTGACTGCCTGGTGTCTAGGATCACTGAATTGAAAGTCAACACTTGATCAAGATTTTCCAATTTACCCAGGGAGATAAGTTTGACATTGAGTCATTGTATGGGTCATGACATGTGTCCCCTGTCACCACCTATTCATGTGATTTAGAGCAGGTTCACAATCTCCTCCAGATCTGTTTCCTGAACTGTAACACAAGGGGACTCTTCTGTTTTTTCTGTTACTTTTAGCCTCAAGACACTATCCATTCTTCTCACTTCCAGGCTAACATTTGCCTTTCTTGTTTTCATGATTAGTAGAAGTGAAAAGATGCCCAAAAGTTCAACTACCTGTTCATGTAGATTAGCAACTATCTGCCTTTCAAATGAGGTTGAACTATTTTTTCCACCTTTAAAATATACTGTGAACATCATCTCCATTTCTGAACAGCTCCACAGTGTTTTTCTAACTATAGTGTTTGTGCTAAATGTGAATAGACCTGCAAATTAATGCAGTTTAGCTCACTCGAAACCCAAATTGGCAAGTCTCTTTCTCTGAACTCAACTGAACAGGAGTCAGTTTTGAGGACATGGCTGTGTTTAATACAGGGAGGTACGTATTTATTTGCATATTTGTGACTTTTTATCTTCTAACACATTGCATAGGTTTTCAAAGGGGCTTTAAGGCAATATAAGTTTCAAAGGGGCTTTAAGGCAGTAATTTTAAATATTAAACTAAGTAGGTTTTAATAGTTCAAGAAAATCTATTCTGGATAGATTGTGTGCTTTTCAGTTCTCACTTAGTTCTCACAACAATGTTATGAGGCATGTACTATTATTTCCTCTATTTTATAGATAAGAAAACTGAGGCACAGAGGAGGTAAGTTAACCTCCTCTTTAACCTGTTTAAGCTCACCTAGGCTTCGATCCTAGACAATTTGTTCCATGGCACATATTCAACTTGAAATGATAGAGCATCCCTGATGCCTATTAATAGCCAAATGCAACAGATAAATCATAACCTTAATTCTCTTTCTTTGCAGCTTTTCATTTTTTTAATACAAAAGTCCAATGTCTAAAAATCCACGTTCTTTCATCTATCTATGCTTGGCTTCACTCATTGATAAAACAGTCTATTGGCAACTGAGAGAAAGAGTAAAGTCACCTTTGAGTCTAACAAATAGCAAAATAAAAACCTCTGTACCCTTGTTGCAGAATGATCAAAGCAATATTCTGCTCCTGGCAAGGAAGTGAGACAGACAGTTCAGCTATACCGAAGACAGAAAGTGACAGTTAAAAACAATTTACAGCACTAAGCTATACAGGACTTGAATTGATATGGAGACAGCCTCTATGGATCTTTTACTTTGCTGCAAATTAAGGTAAATCAAGGCCAGATTGGTCTCAGTACAACTCAACATTCAAAAACATTTCAAAATTATTTCTACACAAGGGATTCATCACTTTATGCAATGGGTGAATCTTCTATGAGAAAATTCTGTTTATAACACTTTCAACATTATTTTTTCCCCTAGCATCACAATATAAAGTGGACAAAGCTACCATTCTATTGTTAAGAAAACTTGTTTTTAAAAAGAGAAATATTGGCAAAAAATGGCTTTAATTTGAGCACAAAGATACACCTCAGTTTGGCTCTATACTGAATATTTTCAATAATTATCGAACTTTCCCACCATCCGATCTTCCCTAAAAGAGCTAAATATCCCATAGCTTTCCTGTGCTATCTGCTGATGCCTAGCCATGGAGGAGGGTAGGAGGAATGGGTGGTTGAGGGTGGTCACCTACCAGCTGCTGTTAAAATCTGTCAACTGGCAAATGAAGCCTCCTGATTTGTGAGCAATTTCCAAAAGAAAAAAAAATCACAACTACCATCTGGGAAGTGGGAAGAAGATACCACTTGGCAAAAGTGTTTCAGAAAACATAGGCAAACACAGAAACACACACAAACACACCAGTGTGTACACACACAGAAATGCAATGCCCTCAAGTTGATAAACCAACAACCCTCCCTATTACTAAGCTTCCCCCCCCCCCAATTACCCTAAAATTAATTAAAAGGGAGATGGGAGAGTCGGCGGGTAATAGAACAATTCGATTCTGCTGGTAGTCCCACTGATGACTCACCACCCGACTTCAAGCAAACCACCTGTTATGAACTCATGGCGTAGCTTATCAATTTGCAAAGCAGGTGTGAGCATTCTCACCTTCCACAAATCATGAAGCTCATTTAAATGAGGATTTCAAAGAACTGTGCTATTCTGGGAATAGCATTCCCAAAAGGGAGTGTAACATATCATTTTTAGAGTTCCACATGATCTCCATACACTCATCAAGAATCTTCACAATCACGATAAAACCACCGGTGGGCATCGCAGTTTGTTCACACAGGTGCAGCAGAAAAGCCATGAAGCATGGCTGCTGCAAGTATTGGGAAGCTGTGATCGATGCTCTTTGTGTCTCCGCTTCACCTCACATTCGCCCAAGACTGATCCAAAAGGGCCACTTCATTCCTAATTATGATATTCAGGCTGGCCCTATGGGGGTCTCTCAGATGAAAAGTAATTGTGCAAAGCATCACACACCGCTTAAAACTGGCCCCTGAATTTTTCACTGAGGAACAACAGACAGCTACTTTTGCTTTAAAGAAATAATTCCCAGAATTTGATATTGAAATGTTCTGTGTTTGTTTTTCATTATACCAAGTAAATTCTGCTGAGTTTCACCTGCTTCTTTCCCTGGATTACACTTCACCGTACTGTCTATATACTTAGTACTTTCAAGTTTGCATTTATAAATTAATTTTCAAGTTTCCTTTAAATTATCTTTTAGGCTCAGTTGAAAATATTAGCATAATTCACTGCAACACACACACACACCCAACACTGGTTGTGATAATATCATAAGACTTTAGCCTTTCAGATGTTTATGTTTTGGTGACTTTTCCCTTTCAATAATAAACCCTGGTATTAATCATTCTCTTCAAATAATTCTTAATTCTATTTTGCAAACAATAATTAACATGAAAAATTCCTATAAAATATCCCCCAACTTACCTAAAAGTTTAAAAGTTTAAACAAAGGGATGCTATGGATAATTTACAGAGGCAGCATAGCAATGTGATCCAGAGTCAGATTGCCTGTGTTCAAATCCTGATCTGCCATATACTAGTTATGTGACCCTGGGTTTAAATCAACAGAGTACCTACCTCAGTTTTCCATTTTGTCAAATGGAGTCAATAATAGTACTTATAGAATTGTATATATAAAGCCCTTAGAACTGCTTGACACACAGCTTTCAGGAAACGATATCTTTTATAATCACCATCATCACCTGTTCAATAAGTGCATAATCCACTTATTTGAGAATCTGATCAAACAGTTTCAGGACAATAAATTGAAGGCAGAGGCCAAACATAAATGACTGTTCAGGGCATGGTGTGGTGGCATAATCCAACTGAGCAAATTTTGCCTTCCAAACCCCAGAGAGCAGAGAAACAGCACAGGCTTGGCTGTTTCCCTGAACAAAGAGATACTCAGATGGAACATGAAAGCTTTTAGTGACAAGGAGGATACAAAAAACAATCATTTACAACCATTCTGGTGGAAAAAAAACCAAAAAACAAAAAACCAGAGATTTCTCCTACCTAAGGAATCACATCCCACATTTGACACCCCCAGGAGTGAAGAAGTCTGCAATAAAAATGAGCAACTTTTCAGGGATGCACTGACTGCTTTACGTACAAAATACCCTTTGATATACAAAGGCTCTTTTCATGCAGTATGAAGGAGGGAACAGAAGGAACAGAAGACTCAAACATGACTGGCTTGAGACTTCTGAGTTGTGCTTCCAGTCAGGTACCCAAGCCTGATTCAATGGGAAGGTCATGGAGAGTCAAACTCCCAACATTACATCAAACATGCAAGGTTATGAAACTGCAGGAACCAAAGGATGATTACTGGTGAAATGTCACCTGGAAGAGTATTAATACTGTATATGTAAGGCTGGATTGAAATACAATGGATGGCAAACTCGTGCTTCAATCTAAAAACAAAAACAAAACAAAAAACATAATATTACAGTAAGAGAAGGATTTTAAACATTTTTAACAGCCAACAAGAAAACATTAGCATCAACCAATCAAAATATCTCTGGTTGTAAAAGCTCTTCTACCCATCCCTGCCATGTACCCTTAGGAAACCCAGGTCTAGAATCACCAACCAGAAAATAAGATCTCTCTCCAGTTCAGACCACAATCCCCCTCGACTTTTGAGCTCGACTTTTGAGGTAACTAGAATCATATCTCTTTCCAAGTCCTACATTGATATCATTAGGTCTACATTCATTCTGGAAAGTACTGCTATCAGAGCTGAAACATGGCCAGGCTGAGTTGGGATGTGAAACCATATACTGCATCTTATAGATAAAATCCCAGATACTAGAAGACAAAACAGGAAAACATAGAGGTTTAACATGCTCTTAGGGAATTTTCCCCACTTTTCCCACAGATTTTTTAATGAAGTAAGTTACAGGTTAATTTCAGGAAAAGATGAGTTGAAGGCAAAGAGCATTAAGTGGATGGAGAAGTTAGTGTTACAAATGATAAAAAAGAAAATCCACAATGAAGACATCATCATTACAAACAATGCTGTGGAGAACACAAAGCATTTAAATGTATAAAAAACATTTTAATACACACATGAAAAAATACTTCCCAGTCTCTAACAGAGCAAGTAAGCAAAAAGTAGTCAAAATATGAATATAATTAATAACTACACATACATCAAACACTATCACTTAAAAGCAGAGAAGACATCTTATATTCAAGTGTCAATAAAGTGCTTATAACAGATCATATACTTGGTCCTGAAGGAAAAAACTAATACATTCCCAGGAGGAAAAAATGTTATTTATCAAGTTTTATCAGAGTACCTACTACATTTCCAGGCTGTGTGCTGGTTCTGGTGTTATAGTAGTAAACAAGGCAGATAGGATGCCTGCCTCCACAGAGTTTGTACAGAGCTAGTGAAAGAAAGAGAAAATAATGGGTAATTATAATGCAGTTTGAAATACACTTCATTATGGGGAAAACATGAGTCAGTAGAGTCTCCTCCCCCTACACACTATGTGAGGCTTAAGGAAAAAGAAAAGTTTGCTCATGAAAAGCCATCTATAGAGTTGAACAAAAGTACATATAAAACAACTGTTTGAACAAATGTTTGAAGTTATTCAAGAACCAACACAGGTAGGATTAGGGTCTATGATCATCAAAAGGAAAGAAGCATTGAAGGTGAACTACACATTCATCTATACCACCTCCTTGAGAGCATATTTCAAAATCCCAGGATGGGAGACTAAAGAGGAAGATAAAAAGGTCAGGGTTTAGAAAAGCCCAAAGAAGCTGACGCTTTGGGGCAAAATCCCAGGGAGAAACTAGCCTCAGAAGAATCTGAATAAAAATGTCCCTCAGGTTGTTGGCTATTTTCTAGGCTGTATATGCACTTTAGAAAGCTTACAGCTGGAAGGCTAAAAAGCTGCAAACATAGATTTTATTGGTTTCATGTTTTAGGAGAGACAGAAGGTGGAAGTCAATCTCCATGAAGGCAGAGTAAGTTTGATAAACACTCTTTCAGTGAGCCCTTAGAAGCAGTACAGATGAGGAATAAGAAACATTTCAAAAAGTAAAGACTGAAAAAAAACACCTGCTTCCAAATGCCTAAAAATACATTCTCACAAGTATCAATGTGATCCATTGGTACTCTTACTGCCTGCCAGCATAAAAATTTCCATTTTTTGGAAGAACACAAAATCATCCAGAGCCTCTGTTATTTGGGGTTTATAATGTTGGTATTCAGTTACTATTAAAGATTTTATTTATTTATTCATGAGAGACACAGAGAGAAGGCAGAGACATAGGTAGAGGGAGAAGTAGGCTCCATGAAGAGAGCCTTATGTGAGACTCAATCCCAGAACTCCAGGATCATGCCCTGAACTGAAGGCAGATGCTCAAACACTAAGCCACCCACGTATCCCAAAATTTTTAAGATCAATAAGTTTGAAAACATGAAAGTTGAATATTTAGACAGAGACTTGAAGTCTGTTTCTTTAAAAAGTGAGTCAAATGGAAAGTCTAGAACTTAAATGTAAACTAATATTAAGAATTCAACTGATGGGCTCAATAGCAGACTGGACAAAGCAAAACAGAGGTGAACTGAAAATACCTATACTTAGGTATAGGCTTATATTTAGGTATAAGCATGTAGAGAAATAGACTGCAAACATGGAATAAGAACCTAAATAGCTTATGAAACACAAATATATATATATATGTATGTATATGTGTGTGTGTATAATGTGTATGCAGTACATGTGTATATGTATGCATTATATGTAACTGAAAAACCAGGAGAAGAATATGGCAGAGATACTATATGAATAAATAATGGTCAAAATCCTCCAAATGGATGAAAGACATCAAACCACATATTCAAAAAGCCTTCTGAATGCTAAGCAGAATAAATAAAAAGCAAACCACAACTAAACATATCACGGCAAAACTGCAAATAAACTCATAAATGAAGCCAGAGAAAAACGCATTAGCTTCAAAGGAGAAAGAGTGACTGAAGTTGAGGGCTCAAATTATACACCCTCAATGATCAAGAGGTATGTCCTCCCAACTGAGCCAGCCAGGTGCCCCTAATGTCTAAATATATATTTTTTTAATTATGAAAGCTGACAGTGGAATGACATATTTAAAGTACTAAAATAAAAAGCACTACCAGTTTAGAGTTTTATATCCAGCAAAAATAAACTTCAAGAATACATTTCAAACACATAAATTCTAAGAAATTCGTTACTAGTGGACTGGCACTGTAAGAAGTACTAAATGGAATTCTTAAAGCTAAAGGGAAATTATCCTGTGTGGAATTATGGATATGTGAAGGAATTAAATACAAAACAATGGATGAATAAATCTTGCCTTTTTTGACAATAACTATAATATTCCTCCCACTAGAATATTTTGATTCTCTCCTACTCCTGCCAAAACAAAACAAAACAAAACAAAATGCAAAATTACAACTTTTCTTGAACCCATTATAGAGAGCTTATCTTTCAGGGCAACCAACCAACCCAACTAACTAAGGAAAGACAGGAGCCTCCAAAGAGGCTCAAGACACCAAAACTTGCTTACCTAAGGTAGACACTGAACACCAATCAAACCATTATGAATAATTCATCTAAAACTTTTAACAAATTGCTAAAAACCAAGTATGAGTTAGCATGAGAGCCAACCACCGCTAGGAGCTGCAGGCACAAAAGATATTTACTCCCCTTCAGAGACCCTTCTCAACTATCCTCATCAAGTACTGTTAGAAAGACTGGAGGCAGTCTCTTTCTTAATGCAATCTTGTTGGAAGAAAACAGCAGCCACTGTGGAAAAGATCCACACCGATTCTTCCCTAACTATCTCTCTAGGACACAAGAAACATAAACTACTAGGGGGAAGACAGAAAATCCTGTTGGCTTTAGGGTACAGGTGAAGACCTCTGCAGGTAGCAAAAAGGAAGAGAGAACACTCTCTAACTCTACTATTAGAGGGTGGCAGGAACACATCCTATATCCCCACCATTAGCCATCCCCTAGCTCTCGGCAAGAGGCAGGATTACCAAGAAGTCCACACCCATGAGAGTCTGAGAGATAACACCCCCTAAAACCAAATCTGTAACAGAACAACAGAGAATACCATGCCCTTCTGCCCACTAGGCTAGCAATTTATCAATAACTAGAGACAGCAGTCTGCTGCAGGGGTGTGTCAAGACCTTCTATGATGTGGAAACCAAAAAGTACACTTAAACCTAAGGGTGGAACAAACATTAAGAAAAAACCCTCTGGCAAACCTGCCCCTATCCTAAATTCCAAAGTAACACTAGAAGAATTCAAAGACTGTAGTGCCTAGAAGGTAATCTTAGCCATAATAAAACCTAAAGCTAGCTCAAATTTTGGCTATTTTAACTCCTCACACTAAAGGCATAGTAAAAGATAAGGTACAAGTATTTCTAATCATAAATGCATTTACCTTAGTTCTTAATATATATCTTACATAGGGTGTCTAGATTTCAGAAACAAATTATGGGATGCCAAAAAACAAGAAGAAAGAAAAAGAAAAAGAAGAAGGAGGAGGAGGAGGAGGAGGAGGAGGAGAAGGAAAAGAAAGAAGAAGGAGGAGGAGGAGGAGGAGGAGGAGGAGGAGGAGAAACAAGACACTATCAAGAGACAAAGCAGTTAAGAGAACCAGGCTCCATAGTGCCAGAGATGCTAGAACTATGAGACGAGGAAATTAAAACAACAATAATGGATATGTTAAAGATAACATAAAAGGAAGATAACATGTATCATCAGACGAGGTATTTCAGAGATGGATATTTTAAAAAAGAACCTGGTGGAAATGCTAGGAAAAAAGACACTGCAAGAGATGAAGATCCATTTAATGATATCAGCATTAGACTTAACACAGTCCAGAAAAAACATCATTAAATTTAAAACAGGTCAATAGTAATTATCCCAATTGCAACACAAAGGTAAAAAAAAAAAGAGTTATATGTTTTAGAATAGAATATCCAAGAACTGTGGTCAGTATGAGATATTGGAATTTCGATTGGGAAGAGAGAGAACAGAGCAAAAAAATGTTTAAAGAGATAACTGTCAATAATTCTTTCAAATTAATAAACAGCCAACCACTGGTCCAAGTAGCTTAAAGAATCTTAACACAGATCCAGCTAAATTAAACACACACGAACATATACACACATCTCATATTCAAACTCCTGAAAAACAAGATTAAATCAATTTCTTGCCAGCTTTCAGGGAGAAAAGTATACATTACACATATGGGGGAACAGAGATAAAAATCCTTTGTTAAAAACTATGTAGCCATAGACAATTGGAATGGCATCCAGGTGTTGAGAGGGAAGCAATGAAAATATCTACCAAAAATGATATCAAAATATAGACATTTTCAAACAAAAACAGAGAACTCATTTGCCATACACCTGTACTAAAGACCAAGCTTTTCAGAGTGAAGAACTGTTCACATAGATAGACACTTGAACCTATATAATGAAATGAAGAGTACTAGAGATGACAAAAGTGAAGGGAAATTTAAAATTTTATTTTCTTCTTACTTTAATTTTTCTAAAAGCTAACTGTCTAAAGCAAAAATAATAGCAATATCTTAGGTATTCAGAACATATGTTAAAGTAAAATATATGATGACAAATGGTAGGAGAAAATAAATAGAAATATAGTGTTGTAAGGTCCTTACACAACACATGAACATTTAAATTATACTTTGCAAAACAAAATTAGGGCCACCTGGGTGGCTCAGTTGACTGAGTGTCCAACTCCTGACTTCGGCTCAGGCCATGATCTCAAGGTCATGAGATCAAGCCCCGTGTTGGGCTGCATGCTCAGCACAGAGTCGGCTTGGAATTCTCTCTCCCGGGATCCCTGGGTGGCGCAGCGGTTTGGCGCCTGCCTTTGGCCCAGGGCGCGATCCTGGAGACCCGGGATCGAATCCCACGTCAGGCTCCCGGTGCATGGAGCCTGCTTCTCCTTCTGCCTGTGTCTCTGCGTCTCTCTCTCTCTCTCTGTGACTATCATAAATAAATAAAAATTAAAAAAAAAAAAGGAATTCTCTCTCCGTCTGCACCTCACCCCATTCTCTCTGTCTCTCTCTCCTTCTCTAAATAAATAAAATATTCAAAAAAATTAAAACCCCAAGAAATTAATTACAATTCCTTGGGGATTTAAAATATTTCTAGAAGTAAAAGATAGGACAACAAATCAAAAGTACAAAGGTGTATATATGTGAAATTAAAATGTTATAAAGTTTTTGCATTGTTCAGAAGTAATAAAGTATTAATTTAGAGTAGACTTTAAAATGTCAATGATGAGTATTATAATATCTAGGGTAACCACCTATGGAATAAAAGAATATATAACTAAAAAGGTTAAATAAAATTAGACTAATCCAAGTGTTTGATTAATCCAAAGGCAAGGAAAAAATAATGGAACAAAGAACAGTCAGGATGAGACTAGTAAACAAAGAGGTCTTAAATCCAACTGTATCAATAACTACATTGAATATAAATGGACTGAATACTCCACTTATAAGTACCATCACACAAGATAAAAGTAAAAGAAATCCAATTATAGCTATTTACTAGGTAAATAGGCCTACTTTAAGTCTGATAAAACTAGAAAGAAAAAAGATGTAGCATGTAACCAAAAATAATATGCTATAGCTATATTAATTTTAAACAGAGTAAACTTTAAGGCAAGAAGTATTAAATATACAAAACAATATTTCATAATAAGATGGTCAATTTAATAGGAAACATAACCTAAATATAATTTCAAATCATATAAAGAGAAAAGGTCTGTAATCTTATTTCAAGATTTTAAACAAACTTCTCTCTAAAACTGATAGAATTGAAAATAAATCAAAGTATATAAAAACAGTGTGAATACCTAAATCACTCAAATATATATATACATATATATATATTACACACCTTCATGATATGTATTTTTTTCAAGTTTATGTGGAATATTTATATCAAAAATGGACTATAAGGAAAAAAAGGACTATATTGCTGTACCATAAAGTATTACAAATTTCCAATTTCAAAGGATCAAAATTGCAAGAGTATATTCTCTGACCAGGGCAGAGGGCACAGGGCAGTTAAACTAGAAATCAATAAAAGAAAGATAAACAAGAAGACCTCCTGGATCAAATTAGAAAATATGTTGAGCTTAATTATAAGGAAAATACATCATATTAAGCCTGTGGGAGGCAGCTAAAGCAGTGTTTTTAAGGAAACTTATAACTTAAAATGTGTACATGAGAAAAAAGTTATATATTTGAAAAGAGGTGACAAAAGAGGAAAATCCGAAAGGTCCATTATTTATTAAAGAAATTTAATTTGAAAAAAAAGAAATGTAATCAATTATTTCATTTCTTTTTACAAAGAAACTCCAGTCCCAGATGGCTTCACTGGTGAAATCTGCCTAACTGTAAAGAGGAAAAAATACCAAACTTGAATAAAAGAATAGAAAAAGAAGTAAACATTGCCCAAATCATGTGATAATGCAGACATAAACTTGATACTAAAATCTAAAAAGGATATTGCAAGAAAGGAAAATGATAGGCCTATATTTTTCATGAACAAAGATGTAGAACTGTAACCAAGATATTTGAAATTCAAATTCCTTGGTATAAAAGAATTATACATCTAAACCAGGTGGGATTCATTCCAAAAATGCAAAGTTAGTTTAACATTTGAAAACCAACCAATATGGTAGAAAGGGAGGTGGGCGGGGGGTGGGGGTGACTGGGTGATGGGCACTGAGAGGGGCACTTGATGGGATGAGCACTGGGTGTTATTCTATATGTTGGCAAATTGAACACCAAAAAAAAAAGAAAGAAAAAAGAAAAAAAGAAAATCAACTAATATAATCTACCCAGTAATAAATAAAGGAAGGGAAAAAATCATATAGTTATATCAATACATGCAGAATAAGCACACAATAAAATTTATCTCCTGTTCTATTCCTAAACAAAGTAGGAAGAGAAATAAATTTCCTTAATCTATGGTGATATATGTCACAACAGTGGTTACCTTAGGGGCAAGCATGAGGGAGCTGTCTGGGGTCTCTAATTTGATGTGTATGGTAATTACAAGGGTGGAAACATAAATAAAAATAAACAGTCTTCAAGACTCATATGCTTCATTGGATATAAGTTATACTTAAACAAAAGAATAAATAAAAAGACCAAAAAATAAACAAAAATTTAAAAACCTAAGTACTAGGACAGGAGTTGACCAATAGCTAATGGACTAGGTAAGGCATCCCTACCACATATTAACAGACAGAAGAAGATGATAAATGATAAGGGAAGCTCTATAGCTTTACAAAAATCAACAGGGAAAAAACTGCTCAGCAAATTATACTTTGAAAAATATGCCCCATCAGAAAAACCTAGAACTTTACCTGTTACCATATACCAAAATGAACTCCTAAGGGATCACAAAGTTAAATGTAAAACAACCCTCTTCCCAACAACCATGGACAAAAAAGGCTAAAACAAAATGTAGCTGAATATTCAACTGACAGAAGTTCAAATGGTTAATATATATTAAGAACCTACTGCAGGTCAGGCACTACCTAAATGCTTTGCATGCAGCACACATGAAATACAATTAGCAGATAATATAGATTGGAAAACTGAGGTCCAGATTCACCAAGAAATTTGCCTAAGGGTCACACAAGAAATAAATGTTTAGACCAGAATTCAAATCCAGATGGTGAAATGCCATGGAAACTGCTGCTTCAGAGTGATACCTTAGAAAATGGGACTTTACATAAAATTGCTTTGAGGTTTTATTCTTGCCTCTGGGTGATTCTGAACATAAAGACAATGAACAATCATTTCCTCCCACATGATCAACTGACAACTATATTAAAAGCGTATTTGGAAAAAAATATTTGCAAAACATGCAAAAGTGTAACAGTTATGACACAGGATGAGTTCTTAGGAGGGGATGGCTTAATAAGAAAACCCCCAACAATGAATAAAACCAGGAGAAGGGCACCTACGTGGACTGTCAGGAGACATGTTTTAAAAATTAAACAGTTCACATTCCAAGAAAGAATAAAATTCTGCCTCTCATGAGTGTGAACCTTCACAACTTTTCTTTTTCTCAAGCCATCCACATCCTGAGAGCTCAGGACTAGAGTTGGCCATGACCATGTGAATTTCCTTGCCTGCAGCTACCACCAAGGGACACAAACGATGTGCACAGGCCCTGGGGATATGGGGTTCCCTAATCAGTGCTATGGGTCTGGTCTCTCCTGAACCTGACAGGACCAAATTCCCAGCTCACTTAGTGATGTCCACCTTAATCCTCAGAGATTCCTGGTGTTCACTGGGAATTTTAGCTAAGCTTTGCAGAGACTTGAACAAAAAGACTCATTAGGGGTGGATGAGCCCTCATGTGGGGAGGCCAATCTGAGGTTCCTGCTGAGAGTCAGAGATATAGCCCTGGTTGGTTAAAAAGGAATATGTGGAGGCAGAAGTAAAAACGTAGAAGCTTTCTGGGAGATCAAGTGGTATCTCCATTACCTCGTGCTACTCTTTCCCCTTGCAAAAGGTAGAAAACTTTGAAAGTGAACTCTCCAAATTCAATTCAATATTTTCTTGGCGAATTTATAGGTAAATTTCAGAACTCTCCAAAGATCTCTAGAATGAAGTGATTTTGTTTTTGTTTTAAAAAGAGAGATATGGAATTGTAGCTGCCCTCCTAAAAAAGAAATAAGGTAATAGGAATAGAGGAGGAAAAAAATCACATAAACTTGAGTGAGATCATATGTTAATTTACTTTTACCTATCTACTAGCAAGAAGGAAAAACTTTAAGAAAATGAAAACAGTGAGGGTTTTAAAGGTTTTAGAATCTCTAAAGTTCTTTCCACCCTGCTAAAATAATCACAAGATAAAGAAATGTCCGGAATTCAACACAAGAACTCCAAGACTGTCAAGCTAATTTCTTTAGGAACCATTAAGTCTGATTTATGAACCGACCCAGACAAAATCAACTGCATTGCTAATCCAAGTGTATCTCTAACCAACAAATTAGAAAGGAGGTGTAGGAGGAAGAGGGGGAGGGGGAGGGGGAGGGGGAGGAGAAGGAAGAGAAGAAGAAGAATACTTAAGAAAAAGTTACCTGGCTAACTCTGTCTAGTTTGGGGTAAGTTCTCACATTTAACTAGATACTGCTATCCCCTGCTACAGATGAGAAAAGAGAGCCTCCTTAGGTTAAGTAATTTGTCTTTGCTTGTGTAAGCAAGAAAGTAGCAATTTGACATTTGAACCCCATGGTTCCAAGATCAAAGTCTTCACACACAGCTCACTGTGATAATTCAGAAAATTTTTTCCATGAGGAAAAAGGTATAAAATATCTTCATTTGTGAGGTTCCTGGGTGGCTCAGTCGGTTGGGTGTCCCACTCCCTATTTTTGCTCAGGTCATGATCTCAGGACTGTGAGATTGAGCCCTGTGTTGGGCTCCACACTGGGCATGAAGGCTGCTTAAGATTTTCACTCTCCCTCTCCCTTTACCTCTCACTCTGCTTGCTTGCTTTTTCTCTCTCCCTAGGGGGAAAAAACAGCTTAATTTCTGTGTTTTTCCCAGGTTCCCAGATTCTTTTAAGAAATAAAAATATTATAATTCTGCTTGATCATCTATTAAAACCTAAGCCTCAAAATAAAATCTTTAAATTACTACAGTGTTATTTCTTCTGTTAAAGTTTTAGCTCACTTCTAACACTTGTGAAGAGTGAAGAAAAACTACAGTCCTTACATTTCAATAGCTTATTGTTCCTCTTATTGTAAGTCTAAAAGCATCTAAAAGCAAATTCTGTCACTCAATTTTTTAATACTGTCAGAATAAACTATTTGAAAATGGGACATGCCAAATACAAAAAAAAAAAAGTATTCATTCTTTTATTCAACAAATATTTATTTCTTACCACCATATGGCAAGCACTTCTAGATGCAGGGGATACATCGGTGAATGAAATGGATAAAAATGCCTGCCCTTATGGATACAATAAGTACAACAGATCAAATAGTAGGACATGCTGTAGGAAAAAAAATAATATAGAAAGGGGATAGGTACAGTGTACATTCATGTGATCAGGGAGGCCCCTGAGAAGGGCCATTTGAGTAAAGATTTGTGTGAAATGAGGGAGCAAACACTGAAGACACCTGGAGGATGGACCTTCCAGGCAGAGCAAAAAGCTCATTCAAAAGCTGTGAAGCAACAGCACAGCTGGTGTTTTAGAAGATCTGAGGGGCCCAGAGTTGCTAGGACAGAGTAAACAAGTGAGAAAATAGTGGAATGAAGTTAGAGGGGTGATGTGGGACTAGATTATGAAGGACCACACAGCCACTGAAAAACACTCTGGCTTTTATTCTAAATCAGATGGAAAGTATTGACAGCAACTTAAGTTTTAAAACACTGAGCACTATGTTGAAAACAGGCCACAGGAGATCTAAGGTGAATATAGAAAAATCAGGATATAAATTCAGTAATCCACAGGAAAGACAATGGTTTTTTAAATCACTATGATAGCAATGATGGCAGGAAGACACAACCTGATTCTAGATATATTTTTATTGCAGAGCCAATAGGATCTGCTGATGGATTATATGTAGGACAGAATGGAAAGGTGTGAATGATGACTCTAAGATTTTTGGTGTACAAAACTGGAAGGATAAAAATGCTATTTAGATACAGGCAATACTGTGGGAAGTACAAGATTTTGAGAGGAGATTGGAAATTCAGATTTGGATGCATCAGATTTGAGATGTCCATTAGACTCCCAGAGTTGCAAGCAAGCACTTGGAGAGTTCAAGAGTAGAGTGTAGACTCATTAGCATATTAATGTTATTTAAAACCTTGAGATTAGGAAAGAGAGAAATCCAAAGGCTAAAATCTGGATCATGACATTCAGATGTCAGGGAGATGTTGAAGATCAAGCAAAATAGGCTAAGAGAAACTGACCAGTTAAGTAGAAAGGAGAATTTGCATTCCTACACCAACAATGTAAACTTTGGATCCTTAAAGAACCATTAATAAAATAAGTGTTTGATGAATATCACTTTTTTCACATATTTTTAAAAATCCCAACAGTTAAAAAATTTCTGAATACATAACAGACCAAAAAAGTAGTCCACCAAGAATTTTTTCACCATGCCCCCAGAGTCAGTCAGTCAGTCATTTACTTATTCACTTACTATTTATTTATTTATTTATGCATGCATGCATGCATGCATGCATGCCTGTAAAACTATTCCAGAATCTTGGCAAAGTTTAACATTTCCACTAACTTAACTGTGAAATATTTATTGTGACTCTAACATATGCAAGTCACAGCACAAAATATAGTGTCAATGGGATATAAGAATCATTAATATATGGTCCAAGTTCTAGGGAGTTTATACTCTAGTGGGGGAACTTAAACATGGACATCAGAATAACAAAAAAAAAAAGTTAATGTAGTTAAAACACAGCAGTTTCAGACACACATTTGGGGGGTCAAATTCTTATAGTTCAACAAGAGTTCCATTGTCATCAATGCCATAACTATAAACCAAAAATATAATTGAAATATTTCAAAGACTCAGCTGAGAACCAGCAAAATAAATATTCTTCTGCACTAATACTGAATGAATATTATATATATGACATCTCTCCCATTTTAGCTAAAAATCTTTAGACAAGAAGACACCTCTTGTGAAAGTGACTTGGGACCATGCCACTGAGTATTGAAAGAGCATGACTTCATTTCCACAGCTGGAGTGCCAAAGAAGAGCTAGTGCTCCCTTGATCTTCTGTCCCTGGTGCATGCTCAGGAGATGTTGCCAGGACATATCAATTGGCTCGCCACTATAATAGCTTTATTACTGCCAAGTTGTCTAAGCCAGTCCATTCACAGCTGCTCTGCATGGTGATGCCATAGTAGCCTCCCCAGAGCTCCCTACTTCAATTACAGAGGCAAAGCTCATAGGTCTTATTTTGTACCTCAAAGTACAACTAACAACTATAAGTGACAGCTAACACAGTAACATTCGCGATTCATTTTCCTTGGTTGGTAAGTCTTCATTAATGCTGGATAGAGACGGCCAAAGCAAGTCTTGAGATACTTTTTGTTTGTATCTTCCAACAGTGTCAAAAGTGTAAAGAAACCTGGAGGGTGTCATTGACTAGATTCTTCCAACAAACAATACTCTATAGTTAATGGTAGAATATTTACAGGCTGATCATTTTCCAGGGTAAGGATATGTGGTAATGACCACTAAGATTAAGGTTGTGTTCAATCATTAAGTCATTCCTCTTTTTTCATTTCATGAAATTAATGTTTGCTAAATGCTAGAAATGCAAATATTTTTTTATTGGAGTTCAGTTTGCCAACATATAGCATAACACCCAGTGCTCATCCCATCAAGTGCCCCCCTCAGTGCCCATCACCCAGTCACCCAACCCCCCACCCACCTCCCTTTCCACTACCCCTTGTTCGTTTACCAGAGTTAGGAGTCTTTCATGTTCGGTCACCCTCACTGATATTTCCCACTCATTTTCTCTCCTTTCCCCTTTATTTCCTTTCACTATTTTTTATATCCCCCAAATGAATGAGACCATATAATATTTGTCCTCCGATTGACTTATTTCACTCAGCATAATACCCTCCAGTTCCATCCACGTTGAAGCAAATGGTGGGTATTCATCGTTTCTAATGGCTTAGTAATATTCCATTGGATACATAGAACACATCGTCCTTATCCATTCATCTTTTGATGGACACCGAGGCTCCTTCCAGAGTTTGTAGAAATGCAAAGATTTTTAAAAGCCTTGTATTAAAGAGTGTACAGACTTGGGCGGGTACACTTATTTTTTTTAAGTTACATACAATATAAAGCCTATATTGTTCAGAAGTGCTTAGGTATTCCTACAGAAGAGGAAGCAGCTAGCTGCTGGGAAAAGATGGGGGATTGGGGCACACAGGGGAATAGAGTGAGGAATATGACAGAAGTTGGAGAAGATAGGGAAGGATTCTTTTATGAACTAAATGGCTTTGCCCTGCCTCCAGTTCTTCTCTTGAAATCCTAAGCCTTCAATATGTTGGTATTAGGAGGTGGGGACACTGGGAGGTGATTAGCTCATGATGGTAGAGCTAAATGGGATTTATGCCCTTAGCAAAAAGACCCCAGAGCTTCTACCATGTGAGGACACAGCAAGAAGATGGCTATATATGAACCAGAAAGCAGCCTCTTACCAGATAGGATCTGCTGGTGCCTTAATCTGGGACTCCCCAGCATCTGAAATCGTGAGAAATAAACATCGTTTAAGCTGCTCAGTCTATAGTATTTTTGGTACAGCAGCCTGAATGGACTAAGAGAGCTTCCCAGAGAAAATGATACTTGAAAGTATCAATGTACTCTTGAAAGTGAGCAGTTTTCACTAAGCAGGCATAAGCACAGGGAGAAAGAAACCAAATGTTTAGGTGTGAAATGGGCTCTTTGTTTCCAGATGCTGGAAGATGCTGGGCCCAAATCATTGAAGCCTATGCATCTTTCAAAGTAAAGAAATCATCCTGGAAGGCTTTTTGTATGAGAAAGTATAAAATTTGATGCAGAGTTTAGAAAGAACATCTTGAGGGGAACCCCAGGAATGGAGAGAGATGGGAAGAACACAGAAATAGAAAGGCCAGTTTCCATATTATAGCCATAGACCAAGCAGAAGAAGATATATATCTGAATTAAGGTAGAGGGATAAAGAGGAGTTGGGTGGACATATACAAGAGAATTTGGAGACAGAATCAATAGGATTCAGTACATACTGAAAAAAATACAAGTAGGGTAGGGAAGCTGGAAGAGATAAGAAGCTGAGAGAAACTTCACTTACTTCTCTTATGACTAGCTTACCGTAAATGAAATAACAAAGAAAGATGATTAGCTATGTTTTTCAACATGTTGAGTTTGGGATTTATGAAACCATTCAAGTGAAGACAGTTGAATATATGAGCCCAGAACTCAAGAGAAGGTCCAGACTAGAGATACAGATTTGAAGTGGAAGTTATGGAAGTGTGTGTTAAGAGGGAAACCAATATTTAAGGGATAGGAAGAGGAAGGTGAAAGGGAAGGAGTGAATAGATGAAGCAAGAGGAAAACTAAGAACATGAGGAGTCCAAAACTCAGGTAATGAATGAGTTTCAAGAAAAGAATATTTAGCAATGTTCATAGCCAAATAAGTAGAATGGGGATGGCGATGCTGCTTATATAATGACATGCATGGTCACTGCAGTGGTACAGTAGAAGCAAGACTGTGGTGAGCAAAGAAGCAAGCAGGACTAGGGAAATGGAGACTGCAAATATAGCCTATTCTCCCATTAATTCCTTAAACTCAGGAGTTCACTGTCAGAAGCTATAAGGCACAGTAATTTGTTGCCAGTAACTGTTGTGGAGCTGAAGGTGTCGGTTGGAAGTGGGAGCAATTCAGCCCACTTTAGGACAGCAGCTACATGAGGAAAGCACCTTGATGTTTTGAGTCAGACACATGTGGTTTGGTATCCCAGCTTCTTTACAGGCTAGGGACATTGAAGAAGTAACTGAACCTCCCTAGAACTCCTGACTTTTCTTTAAAAATAAAAATAATCCATTCACTCACCAACAGACCATATTTCACAAAATTATGATTAAGTGATATAATGTTTAGAAAATATCTAGCCCATAATCAAGGTTATACTTTATTGAATACCTATCACCGTTATATTTATTATTATTGATATTAGCAAACCAAGAAATTCATCACCTGCTGTGATCTACAAAATCAATAAGAACTCTTGGCAAGGTCCCTTGGGCACTTCCCATGAGAAAGCATATGCCAGTAGTGAGTTTTCCTGCAGTCTTCATTCCCTTTACTCTCTTTACCATTTCAAAATCAATTCAAGTCTCAGATTTAGTTTCTAACCAAAATCTTTTTATGAACAATTCCTGGATGAACGATTTGCAGAGCAGCCAAGAGAAAGGAACAGTTGTCTTTAAGATAAAAATACAATTTCTTCAGTTGAAAAAATCTTTACATTCAAATAACTCAAATGAAGGTATATAAGTAGCTCCTACCTTTTGTGTAGCTTCTCTATTCTATTTAAATAACCAATCTAGGATGCTGTGGTAGGCAGATCCCAAGGTAGTCATCCATACCCCACCCCTGCCTCCTAATATTCATACCTTTGTGTAACCCCTTCCCCCTCAATATGGCTGGGACTTGTGATGTGCTTCTAACCAGTATACTATGACAAAGGTGATGGCATGTCATATCCATCATAACATTACATAATACAAGATTCCTTTGTCAGCAGGCTCTCTTTGCTAGCTTGATGTAGTAACAACCACACTGAGGAAGCCCATATGGCAAAGAACCAGGAATGATACCTATGAACCACATGCAGCCTCCAAGCAATAACCAACATAAAGCTGGGATCCTCAGTCTATATCTGCAAGGAAACTAATTCTGCCAATAACCTGAGAAACCTGGAAGTAGATTTTTCTCCAGTCTAACCTCCAAATGAGAATGCAGCTGAGCTGATATTTTGAGGCTTGTGAGACCCTGACCAGGACCCAGCTAACCTATGCCTGGATCCCTAATCTATAGAACCTGACATAATGAACATATGCCATTTTAAGCATTAAGTTTGTGATAATTTATTAT